>NC_081796.1:26374993-26487493 GCF_963082965.1 Carassius carassius
TGATTAAATGTAAATGTGTCCAAAACCTCAAAAATACGACTTTACAGCCAGCATCCAGAGGCAGTAGAGCAATGCTATTATTATTATTATTATTATGGTCATTGTTGTTACTATTTTTATTATAAATAATATTAATAAATAATTATTTAATTAATTTAAATAAAATATTTAGATCAATTATTATGATTTAATATTATATTATCAATCGTTTTTACATAATTATAAATTAATTATCAATATAATATATGCAGTATATGTAATTATTTTACTTTATAAAATGCTAATGTGATTTTTAATACCTTTTTTATAAATATTATCAGTATTATAATTATTAAATGGTATGTATATTTGGTTAATAAAACAATACAAATGTCATAAAACAATCACGCCTTAATCAGATATTAACATTATATAATTATTATTAATATTAGTGAATAATTTATCAAACTTAAAATGTTTAGATTACTATTTAATATATCATCAATAATTATAAATTAACAATAAAATATATGCAATATATGTAATTATTTTAATACCAATTTGTACACGTATTGAAATATATATTGCTTATTGTAATTATTAAATTATATGTATATATTATTAATAAAACAATTAAAATGTCTTAAAGCAATCATGTCTTATGAGATATTAACATTATATATTTATTAATTCATAAAATATTAATGAATAATTTAAAAACCTTAGATGTTTAGATTATTATTTAATATAAGTTCATTAACAATATAATATATGCAATATATGTAATTATTTTACTCTATAAAATGTTAATGTATTTTTTTAATACCAATTTGTATAAATATTGTTATATGTTGCTTACTGTAATTATTAAATGGTATGTATATATGTTTAATAAAACAATACAAATGTCTTAAAGCATAATATAATTATATTTATTTTCAACTTTTAATTGCATTTCTTAAGAAAAATAAGCATGCAAAGCATTAAATATTCTCTATATGCTAAAAGCGGGCTGCCTTTGGATGTGGACACAGTTGTTCTGTCCTGAACAGTAGACGTTTCTGTCTGCAGACGGAGACAAACACATCCTGTTTCCTGCAAAGTGAAAAGCAGCATGATTCCCGTTCCTCTGCTCATGTTGACTTCTGAGTCGATCTGTTCAGTAGCTCCAGTCTTCATAATCATCATGCATCACTCACCTCACCCATGTCTGTTCTTCATCCTGGTCTTTTTCCTGGCTAAGCTCGTGTGAGATCCCAGTAGTACGAGCGATTGACTCGAGGGCTGTTTCCCGCAGGTCACGGTGTCTCAGAGCAGGACAGACGCTCAGAGCTCGTCCTCCAAAGAGACCAGCCAGGCCAAAGTGAGTTCATCAGCCCATCACACTCACGTCTGCTCATCTCCGTCTCTGACCGCTTCTCTTCTCAATACGACCTACACAGATCTCACATTACACGATAGACTGAGCATGACTGAGAGATATACAATTAAATACTATTCTCAGAATATTTTACTATTAAAATATGCAGGTTTTTAATTTATGTAAAACATTAAATATTTAATTATGTATAATTTTTTATATTTTTATTATGACAAAATAAAATATTTTTAATATTTTAAATATGCTAAAATGTGAAATTATATTTTTTACATATTGAATTAAATAATTAATTTTTTTAATTACTTTAATAATCACATACACACATTTTGTAAGTGTATTGAACATATGTTTAATAAAATACAATTTTTAGATCATGTTTGATTATTGGTTTTTTTGTTTTTAATATAAAAATATTTGTTTCAAATATTTTAAACATTTGTTAAAATGTGAAATTATATTTTTACATAGTGAATTATTAAATAATTTTTATAATTAATCATATATACCTAATATACTTAAAATACACACATTTTATTGTATAATGTTACTATTCCTATTTTTTTATTATTATATTTGACTCGTCTCACATTTTAGTACTTAAAATAAATGATACAAATTGTACTTAATAAAATTAAGTATATATTAATATTAATAATTTATTTATAAAACTATGATAATATTAATTAATATATATATATATATATATATATATATATATTTATTTATTTATTTTTTTTAAGATTTGTATATAATTGTTTTAAAATAAATTCAAATTAATTACAAATAATAGCAATATGATAAGAAGATTATATCGCTCATTCTATCAGCTGATGGGAGAAAAACAACAACACATTTTTCATCCACTAATCTTTCCATCGTTCCTTGGGTTTTTATCATCTAGTCATATTTGATCATACAGTGTTTGGCTCCTGCTCCTCATTATTACACACTTTACATCACAGCAGGGACACTCAGATTGTGTAGTTTGGGAACCACTTGCTGTAAAAAATAAATAAATGCTGGCTGAGTCTGTAAATAAAATGATGAATAATGGTAACATTTAACCTTTTTGGTTTTAAAATATGCAACAGCTAACAATCACACAAGTCATTTATAGTGTTACACCCAAATCATTGTAAACAGAATTGTCTGTGTTGGATTATCATTGGATTTTTGCAGTGGAAGCAGCATTTTTAAATATATATATATATATATAGTAGATTTGAGTCTCCCTGCATCACGGTGTCTGTGTGTAGCTCACCAACCAGATCCTCATCAATCAGCTCCATTCACTTTAATGGTGATTTAGATCAGCCCTAATGGTGTTCAGACTAACGGTCAATGGGACGTCTTCTAGATGCTTCTGCTTGTCCTCTGTTGTCTTCCCTCTCTAACCTGGTCCTACCTGGTGTCCCGTCCCTCCCGGCCCGCCGTGCTGTGTTGTAGGTTCACATAGTCTCCAAAAAAGTGGACTACAGTCACGTGACTTCTCGCTTGGGCTCCAAGGACAATATCAAACATGTTCCTGGTGGCGGGAACGTAAGTATAGCTACTGCATGCGGTGTAGCCGTCGTTCATTTCAGACCAAATCACGGTGACCGCAGAGGTTTGGATTCATCTCTCGCACTAACTCAGATCGGCTGCGGTCTTGTGTTTCATTTCAGGATCATGATTCTGGGGCTGGGCGATAAAACGAGAACGATAAATATCACGATACATGTTTCACTCAATAGAACGAGTTTACTGCGGCAGACGTGTTTAGATCGTTTTATAACACCAATAAGCCCCAAGAAGCCGTGATTTACAGTGAATTTATAACAGCTAAGGGGCGTTGTTATAAAATTACTGTAAACCATGGCTTCTTGGGGCTAACTGCTTTTATAAAATGGTTATTCCATATACGTAGTAAGGTTTCGCTGAATAAAACAGCAAATAAAGTGTAATGATATTAATATCATTAATATATTAATATCATTATTCTTCAGTATTCTCTATCAGTATTCTTCCACCAAACAATGTAGCTCCTCAGAAACAGCTGTGGTTGTTACAAAGTGGTTGCCGAGCAACACAAAGAAGTAAACAAATGTGTGTGTGTTACTTTGTAGAGTTATTTAGAACAGCTTTGAACGTGGCTCAGCCAATCAGAATCAAGGAGCGGAACTATGCACTTTATATATTAATGTAGATATCGATTAAATGTATTAAGAGTAATTTGTGCATTGGTTTTTATACTAAATGTAAAAACCATATTTCACGATGCTAGTGAGGTGATCTAATTGTGTTATACTATAGATGACCAGTGGTTAATTTGAATAAAAGTAGAGTCAGAATATTTAATACCCTATAAATATGAGGTTGTTTTTGTTAACAAGAATAAATATTCATCTGTTAGGGAACACAGACTGGATTAATGATACGAAACAATAAAAATCAATGTCTCTATTGAGATATTTTAAGGGAAGATGACTGAATTATTATTATTATTTTTTATTATAAATGTTTTGAATATTGCGCCTCAGGTTTCTTTACAGCTTTCACTCAGGAGACTAAATCTGCCTTTAAACTTGGAAGAAAAAAATGATTTGACATTTATTGTGATGATTAGCAATATCAAGTGATGTGCAAAATTTTATCGTTTTTTTTTTTAAGCAGTTTCGCCTAGCCCTACATGCTACTTTTATTTCAGCAGTATGTGAGCAGCTTCATCGGATGCTTGTTTATGTCAGCAGGTCCAGATTCTCAACAAGAAGGTTGACTTGAGTAAAGTGACCTCAAAGTGTGGCTCCAAAGCCAACATCAAATATAAACCAGGTACGAACCAATCACTGCTTCAGAAGAGCCCTGAACTAAAGCGCTGCAGTTTAAACGAACGAGTTTGTGTGTTTCTGGAGGTGGAGGCGACGTCAAGATCGAGAGCCGTAAGGTCAACTTTAAAGATAAAGCTCAGTCCAAGGTGAGCTCGATGGATAATGTCAATCACGAGCCCGGAGGCGGGAAAGTTAAGGTGAGTCTGCAATGAAGAACTAACCTTAACCTTTAACCTTTGAGATGTTAGAAGACTCAATGAGAAGTCGATTCATACTTTATTCTGTAAACTTCACATTTCAGCCTTTAAATATTTTTTATAATTAAGAAAACGGAGTCAAAAAGTATCTATTATTATATCGATTTAAACTATTATTATGAATCAGTTATATCAATTAAATAACATAAATATACGTTACTGTCTTAATTGTTTAGATTATTATTATTATGTATTATCTGCCCTCAAACGGCTGACTTTGATGTGCTTGATATGAATATAATTTCGTTAGATAATTAATTGTCCGAAGGCTTCACAGCTAAAAGTGGATGTTTAACAGAAGACCTCTTTCTGAAGTTAATGTTGTTTGTTTTGGGTGAAATGTTCCTTTAAAAGCTGTTGTATTATAAATCATTTATGAGCAATATTACACTTGCATGGAAAGTTTAATCCTGATCAGTGTCTCTTTTATGTTTCATGTTTTGGTGTTTTAAGTCCACGTTTTTTTTCCGTTTTCATTCAATCTTCAAATCAATCACTTGTCACGTGTTAAAGTCTATGTTTGTGTGTTGTGTGATGTATGATAAAGACTTGGGAAAAGGCTAAATCCAGAGCAGTTTCTGAACTCAGACGGCTGTGATAGTGATGTCACCTGCCCCTCAGCCAATGGCCATCCATTTCAGTCACATGACCACTTTCTCCGCTCATTATTATGTGCACCCATGTGAACCACACTGATGCTGTAACATCAGTATCTTTTAGAAACCGAATGAATTTTGGACTTTTTGATAAATCTGTAATTAATATCAAGCCAGTTTTTAAATTAAGCATGTTCAATAATGCACTAGTATGACCTTTTTTTTTTTTTTTATAAAAGTTTTCAGGTGAACATCTTGTTCATCATCGTTTTAAGTCTTCGTTGACATTAGAATTATTGAAAAGTTTTATTTCCGATAAAGTTTTTCTGTTCTTCTGAATATAATTCTTAAAGGAGTCATACCCTCGTATTACCTTGGATACCTACTGCTGTATTATAGTCTTTCAGGCCCTTCTAAAAAAGAAAAGTGGAAAAAAAATAAGCACAGAGCTCCTCAGACCCTTATTTCTGAAGGCATTATTGTCTCGCGAGATCTGATGCGATATTTTGGCTGTCGTGGACGGTCATTATAATAATGCAAATGAGGGGCGCGTTGATTGGTTGCAGGAAGGAGGGGGGTTGACACCACAGGTAACGCTTTAGCATATCATTACAAACTGACATCATGGCGCAAGTTGTGAATGAACGCGACCGGCTTCCTGGCCAGTGCCGTTTAGGGCTTAAATCAAACTTCATTCACGCACACATATGAAACACGCTTGCATATATACTAAGTACTAGTCACACATACATGTATATGAACTATCTACGCACATAAAGTTACTCATATGAGACGTGAGCACAGCACACACACAAATATAATACGTGAGCACACACACAAACTAGACGGCGCCTCATAAGCGTTAGGCAATAAATAAACAATAACCTTATTCATGATGATCTCAGTCATTTGTTTTGTGCAAAGTACGTTAGCAGCCATTCCCCATACCTCGAAGCTAATACTCCGGCCAAAGTTGTGCCTGGACGCGTTCATTGAACGATAGTGTGTCTGACTCTCTTGTTCGATCTTTTTTCCGAGTCATTTCGTTCATTTAAGGGGCTTTAAATGTTACTATTAACTGGCAAATTCCCCGAACACATCAACCTACGCAATCTTGATCATATTCTGAATTAAGAAATCATTATAATGCAGTCAAAAGTCTGTTTTTGCAGTCCGTTTACAGGGAACATAAATAATTACTTCACCTCCAGTCTTTCGTTTATTAGTCTAGTGACAGACTCAATAGCATACAATAGCCGCATTAGCAGTTATGCTGTTTGTTACACACAGTAGAGCAATAAAAACACAGTCTTACCGTTTCAATTGCAGGCAATTTTGTTGGAATGGCGCTTTTCCCGAGCTTCGATGCCAACTTCGCCTGATATTGCCCCAAATTTGTGAAGGATTTCGGCGTACAATGTTTAGCACAAACACGTAACGATAAACCAGTGGAAGGGTTGAAGGAACCGCGTCATTAAAAATGAATTTAATCCACTGGTCTCTGATAGCTAGGTCCGTTCTTGGTAGAGAAAACACATTTACATGTTGATTCTGGCAGTCAACCACAGAGCAACTCTTTCTCGACTGAATATGAGGGGGAGAGGGGAAGGGCGAGCTTCCTGCTGCGGTGTCCATATATGGTATATCCTGCCTCGCCTTGACGTCAAGACGGGGAAGAAATCAAAATCTCGTATTTGAGTGCGCGTGCACGTGGGCTATTTTACAAACCCTGAGGTAAACAAACGCTTCACTTTTAAATATCGGCTTCCCGGCCAGTGTATAATCGTTAGGCAATCATAACATACATTGATTCTAGTGGAAAAGTGAAAATTGTGGGTCATGACTCCTTTAAAAAGTTTTAATATGTGCATGCAATCATTGACGGACGAGAGTCTCTATTTGCATGGATTTCTATTCATCCTTGTAATTTTAACAAAGTTGAAATTGAAGGTTAATTCAGTTCCACATGATAGCTGATTGATTATTTTCTGTATATAGGTATGCAATGTAGTTATTACATTTGTTGTGATTCTTAATTGTAATTTTAGCTGGTTTCACCGTTTAATTTCAAATTAATAGTACAATAAATATAAAATAAATAAATCTAGACTATCAATACCCCCCCCCCCCCCAAAATATTTTTTATAACTGTATATATACATTTTAAATATTATTTATAGTATTATATTAAAATTATATGTTCTGTTTAATTTAAAAAAATAGCAAAAAACAAAAAAAACAGAGGCAGTAGAGCAATGCTATTATTATTATTATTATTATTATTATTATGGTCATTGTTGTTACTATTTTTATTATAAATAATATTAATAAATAATTAATTAATTTAAATAAAATATTTAGATGAATTATTATGATTTAATATTATATTATCAATCGTTTTTACATAATTATAAATTAATTATCAATATAATATACGCAATATATGTAGTTATTTTACTTTATAAAATGTTAATGTGATTTTTAATACCTTTTTTATAAATATTATCAGTATTATAATTATTAAATTGTATGTATATTTGATTAATAAAACAATACAAATGTCATAAAACAATCACACCTTAATCAGATATTAACATTATTTAATTATTATTAATATTAATGAATAATTTATCAAACTTAAAATGTTTAGATTACTATTTAATATATCATCAATAATTATAAATTAACAATAAAATATATGCAATACATCTAATTATTTTAATGTTAATGCATATTTTAATACCAATTTGTATAAATATTGAAATATATATTGCTTATTGTAATTATTAAATTATATGTATATATTATTAATAAAACAATTAAAATCTCTTAAAGCAATTATGTCTTATCAGATATTAACATTATATAATAGCACAATAAATATAAAAAATAAATCTAGACCAAAAAAAAATAATAATAATTGTATTTTATACATTTTAAATATTATTTATAATATTATATTAGAATAAAATGTTCTGGGTTATTAAAATCTTCACATGAACTCTTCAGTGTGTCTAAACTGGTTCTGTGTCTCAGCTTTATTCCTTCACCATGCAAGGGTTGATTTCTGTTCCATTCAAGCACTGGCTCCTGGCTGTGCGTCCATCTCCATCTCACCCTCATCTTTCCTATTCACGGCCTGCTGTGTGTTTCTAGGCTGAGGGGGTGCAGGAGACTGCTGAGGGCAGCGGGGCTCCCTCTAGTGGTGTTTCAGCAGGCCCTGCCCAAGAGAATGGGCTGAAGGAGGGCGCCCCCTGCAGGAGTGAGGAGCTCCGGGACCCACAGGGTCTGGACTCACTCATCCCTGAAACAAGTAAGTTTGTGTGTACCTCGGCCCGAGACTCAGAGCCCCGCCGAAGCCCCGTCAGACTAGAGGCCCTTTAGAACTGACTCTGACTGCACTTTCACATCCCATTCCTCACATTTACAGCTCAATATGATTTGTTTCTTCATTTCATACACACTTACCGCTTTGTGGCATTTTTTTCCTTAGCTCTTTATTTTAAGCATCATGTAAATTGTTTGATTTTGGTTGTTGTCTGGTTGTCACTGTAGGAGAGGTTGATCGATTAATAATAATAATAATAATTAATCATTGGTGTAAAACCAAAAATGAAATTTGGGGGGGGGGGGTTGATTACTGATTAAATTGGCTGATTTTATGCTCAAAATATTGACACTTTATTTTTAAAATTTGGATAAAAACATAGATTTTTGTTGTTGTTGAGTAAATTCAAAATATTTAATAAAACATTGAATGTAACATTTTAATGTTAAAATTAAGATCAAATAAAAACATTGAATATTTTTTGCTAAAATTCAAAATATTTAATAAATACATTGAGTGTAACATTTTATGCAAGATCAAATATTGAATAAAAACATGAATTTAAACAAATTATTTTTAAATAAAAATAAAAGTGAGTCAATACGTTGAATGTAAAAATTTTTTAAGTAAAGTTTAAATATTGAATTTATATTTTACGTCAGATCATAATATTGATTAAAACCACTGAAAGTAACTTTTTTTTATTGTTGTAAGGAAATTAAAATATTAAAAACATTGAATGTAACATTTTAGGCAAGATCAGAATATTGAATAAAAACATTAGTTTTAACATTTTATTTTTAAAGTAAAATAAAACATAAATATGGAATTAATACATAGAATGTAACATTTTATATTTAAAGTAAAAAAAAAAGTAATAAATACATTGTTTAAATTTTTTTTGTAGAGGAATATAGAATAAAACATTGAATTAAACACTTTAGGTAAGATCGGAATATTTTTTTTTAAACAACTGAATGTTAAGACCTCTGCACCTAACTGATGGTTTTAAAATGCAGTTTTCTGATCTACAAACCGTTTTGACCTCTTCTTATTTTTCAGGCATCTAACTCGACTTTTTGCTATCACTCTGCCCTCTTCATTTCCCCCCCGACCGCTTCCTCTCCTCCCCTTCTTTATGTCCTGTCTTTCTCCACACTCTGTGATGCAGATTGAGTGTTTCAAGCTAAACTTCCGCGAGAACGCCCGCTCTCGCACGGACCACGGCGCTGACATCATCACCTGCCCCGTCTCGGGCGACAGCCCTGCCCCCCCCCACCTGCTCCGCAGCAGCGTCTCGCTCAACGACTCGCTCGCGACCGCCGGCATCCCTCGCTCTCTCACCACCCCGGCCCTCTCCTCCTCACAGGAACAAGGCTCGCTCACCGCACTCTGGATATGATTTCTGTCTTTTCATTGGTTCGCTGCTCTCTAAACCCCGCCTCCTACCATTGCTCAGAATCATGTGATTGCTGTGCTCTCTGTTGACGTTCTTGATTCCTGATTGGTGAGGCTGTCCAGATTACAGTCATCAGGATGCAAAAAAAAAATGAAGTGTTGCAATATCTGTGTTGCAACTCCTTCTGGAACAGTATTAATTATCAAACCTGCCCATGCCCTTCTGATCACCACATCTGGATCCATCTGGACATCATCTCTAGCTGCCTTCAAGTCCTCATGGGAAGTTCGTACCTTGAAGTTACTTACGATGCGATCATGTCGTGGTTTTAGATGAAAAAAATCACTTTCAAAGCAACAAAATGAAGAGCAAAGGATGTGCATTAGATGTGCATTTAATCATTGTAGTGAATAGAGAATGTAGTTTGTTTGTGTGGAGATTTAATTCACGTTCACACTACATTCAGAGCATGCAAAATGTCTACAGACACAGCAAAAAATTGGTGTACGAACAGTTTTCGCTCCTTAATTTCATAAACGGTTGCAAAGAAACCGCATGGAACATATTGAATTAAACATGCAATTGCATAGTAGAAGAATTGAAATATTTTCTTGTGAAACGTATTTTATTTTCTACTTTAAAAAGAAAAAAAAAGTCCAATAGTGTTTTTTTTTTTAATAAATAATTTTAATATATTCAAAAAGCAAAAATATGCAATCTGCTAAAATTTACTGCAATCTTACAGATGTAAAGTTTGCTGTTTTTGTTTGTTTAATTCAGCTGAGAGCTCACTTCACGACATATCTTCACGTCATACACTTGCATGACCCTGCTTTTCCTGTCTCCACATTTGCATGCCAGTGTGATCGTCCCTTTATGCCTCATAAACTGGCTAAATAAATATGATCTGAAACTCTTAGATATAAAGCAGCTGATAACAGCTCCAACTTGGAGAGTCTCCTGACATGGGACGTCAGTTTTGGGTGGCGCTCTTCTCGTAAGCACGATCATTTCTGCTTGATTTGAAGGCAGCATCATTCAACATACAGGGCTGTCATGTGACCCTCTCTCACATTCACCCTTGACCTCCAGTAGAGTTGTCATCGAAGCATATAGGCTTTCTGAATCTCTCTCTAAAGCTGTTTTGTGATGGTGTTTTTGAGTGAATTCTGTTAAACGCTTTCTTTTGACTCTTCGTTTAATTTTTCGTGACCAGCAGATGTTTCTTTTCCTTGGTATTGTAAAGCAATATAACGGTCTCCTATAATGCCTATAAGACATGAAACTCCACGTAAACGCACAGTAAACAGCGCTCATAGTGTCAAACGCAGATCTTGACGGCTTCGGGAACGTGAAGAGGGTCTGAGGAGGACGTGTAATGAAAAATACCCTTGTGGAAAAGAAGAAAAGATAATATTAATGAAATCAAAACGCACTTAAGTGTACTTGGAGCACACTTTCATGACTGTTTCTTAACACACTTAAGTACTCTTTACAATATCATCAAATTAAAAGTTTTACATTTTTAAATCATTATTTTAATTTTTGAAGAAGTACGCTTATTTTGACGTGTTAAGCGCATGTGAAATACTTGATTATAATCTAACTGTAGTGCTATACGATAATACATTCAAAGTTATTTTAATTAACTGCAACTTCATTCATCATTACAAACGTATAATTAAAAACATATTTAATTACATGACTTTCAAGTTTAGTTTACCAGGCATGCTTCTCAGTGCGGTCAGCAATACACTTTAACCATGTTTCAAAGAAGTATAAAGATGTACTACTTAAGTCCTACTTAAGTGGGTCAAAAACACTAAAGTTCAGATAATTGCATTTAATACCAATCTGAACCATTATAGACTTCCGTTTCAATTAACATGCAATGTAAATGTCTAAAAACATTACATTCAGTTCACACTTACAGTAAGGATATTCTTTTTAAAGTGCATTGCTGTAATAAGTTTGCTTAAGTGTACTTCTTTTTCACAAAGGCAAGGGAAGTGTGGAGACAGATAGTGGATGTTGGTTCTGATGGCAGTGAATGGTTGATATTTATGCATCATGTGCAGTAGGTCCAGTATGTTTTATGTGGAGGTGAGGGTCGAGTTTGTGCCTGATAGCAATCGCTTCCTTCCTTTGGAGGGACGCAGAGACAGTCTGTCAAAGCTTGAAACCTTTTATGTACTTTTAATAGTTGCTTTATGAGTGAGTCTGGTGGTGGTTTTAGTACTACTCTTATTGCATTCATTTCTGCAGGTCTTTTTTTTTTTTTTAAGAGTAAAAGCTTTGCATTATAGTGTGAGTCGACAGGTTCCTGTGGGGTTTTAATAATGGTGGTGCTTGTAGCTTATTTCTCTTGTAGCATTTTACTGTAGTTTATCTTCAGATGGCCTTTTTTTGAGCTCGCTTAACATGTATCTTCTTGGTTAAGTGTCCTTTTGGTGGTAAAAGGATGTTTCCTTTTTATAAGTATGATAAATTATTGTTGTATCTATCTTGTCAGACCTCTTCAATCCCAGACAATGCAAAGCAATAAGACTGACAGACCCCAGATTTTGACTTTTAGAAACCTACATCGTGCATGACTGCATAAAGCATTCAGATCATGAAATATTATGCGATTGATCGAAAAATTGATGAATGCATGGCCATGTTAGAAAATCCAGTTTCTGAGAGGTAGCTTCATTGTAGGACAGTGTAACTTCATCGTGTACTCTCGTTTAATCCATCTCTATGAATTGGGAAAAATGTCAAATTGATGGTTTTTGGGCAGTAACGGTTATTATTTATAGTCTTTTTTTATTTCCAGGAAATGAGAGGTGTGTAAATATTAGGCGGAAGTCGGTTCCCTGTGCCTGAATATACCCCGAGAACAATCCTCTTATCATTTATAGCCTCTTTACATGCATTTACAGTTGATTTCCCTACGGTTATATTGCTATGCATTTAATATTGGAATAAACTAAAAGAACTCTGCAGTGGTTGAAGGAGCTGAGGGCTGATATTATGCACCTTTAAAGGTTAAATTGTCATTTTGGCCATGCAGATTTTCCAATGAGAAAGGCTGAGAACAAATGTATTTAAACTATATTAAAGCACATGTATTTGCCCGCCGTGTGTTTAATGTTTAGTGCGCTTATGCCGTGATGATGATCACGTCGATATTTAGCCTCTTAACGTCTTCTGATAACTTTTAATAACCCTTTATGTTTCTATGAATCTTGGTCTTACAAAGAAAAGATACTCTGAATAACACTGTCGAACTAAAACGAGAGGATTGCGTTGAATATGTTTCAGTAGCACAGATTTTATTGTGCCACAAAGGACCAGAGCATCCTGTTGAAGCAGGGAGAGGAGAGGTCCAATTGTCGTTGTTGTTATTTTTACCGTTATGATTTTTTTTGTTTTTCTAATTTGGGAGTAATCTGGAAGAGGACATAATTGTGCCCTGGAACATAATTACACTCAAGAAATGTACAACTCTAAAGTAAGATGGAAACTGAAGAAACATGAGATTAATGTGCAGTAGATTTGGTTTCTTCAGATGCAGGAAGCTCTAAGCTAATGAATAGAAAATTCAGGCTTTTTGCCAGACTTATCATTTTTGTTTTCCTTTATTTGGAGTTTTTACATGAAAATTTAATTTCATTAAAACATGTTTTTTTTTTAAATGAGGTGTTTATTGTGGTTAATTGTTAACTATGATGTGATTATGAAACATTAAATAAAATAAAGTCTTTAAAACATTATTTGTGTGTTGTGTTTGGCCTTTATATATTAAAGAAAAGTTTTTTGTTCCCAGGTATTTATATGATTCACAAAAAAATAAATTACGTTTGATTATTGTTTTATATTGTAATATATTTTATAAATGTATAATTTTAAAATGTAACTTTTATAATATTTTCAGAACATCCTCAAAAACCACACAGATGTGACTTGAACACAGGATATTGATTTAGTTTTATATTTTTATTATTAATTACTCAAGGCAATGAAAAACACGATGTTCAACCACAAAAATATATATATATATATTTTTAAGATGAATTTCGCTACAGTACCTAAGTACTTATATTTTTGCGATGCTAGTTATTTCCATCACGTGACGTCAGACACGTAAACTTTCCCGCCTTCTGCGCGAGAGAGTCTTCAGTCAGCGGGAACTTTCTTCTCAGACGTTGCTGGAATTTCTACTCAGCTTTTCTAAAGATTATTTTCGAAGATATAGAACTAAAGGTACAAAGTTTGTGTTGATATACAGTTCAACCAAATAAATAAATTACTTTTTTTAATGGTATGTAACAACTTTTTACTCGTTAATCTCATTCTCCATTAAACTAAATTAGGCGATTATTGCTAATTGCGCTATTAATGAGGTGACAAACCCAAAGGGATTTATCTAGTATCTGTATTAAACCAAATATATGTATTGATATGTTATTTTTACTGTGTGAATGCTGTCATAATAGGGGACGAAGGCAGTTGATTCGGTCACAGTAAATTACAGCTCATTTGGATCCATCATTATCAGCAGGGTTCTAAATTAACTTTTTTGATCACCAGCCAATGTGGCTGGTAACTTTCTAAAGTTACCAGCCAATCAGAATTTCCACTAGCCATTTTTTTCGGTAAAAATAACAAATTATGAGTGCCACTGAATGCATTTGATAATTCTATTAACATTGTTGGCATGAAAAACACATATAAAGTACAATGCATACAACAAAATATACACTGACTCAAATTTAAAATTATTAGTTCCCACCACGAAATTGCTTGTTTTGTTTTTTCTTTTGCGTAACTTACATGTGGCAATCCTGACAAAGCATTACATTCTTGTGATCAAACACAAGCCATTCATGACCCGTCAGCCATTTGGCATTAACTTTTCTTTTCTTAGTTTCTCAGTCCGTAATACAGAGCCCCGCACGTCACCTGTAGGAGAAAAAAATCAATCCGCAGTTTATAAACCGTACTCACGAATTCATAAACTGTTCCCTCGGTTTAACAAATCGTGCCCACGGATTAACAAACCGTCCTCACGAATTCCTAATCCGTGCACTCAGATTTTGTAAACCGTACCCTCGGTTTTTGAATCCGTACTCACGAATTCATAATCCGCGCGCACGCTTTCGCAATCCGTTCCCATGGATTTGTAAACTGGCACGCATTTGTGGCCCCGCCCCCACCGGAATATTCATTTCTGTTTATTAAACATTATTTTTCATAGTATCCAACGAGACCACGATCAGCATTCACAAAATAGTCTTCTTTTTAGTGTTTATTTTACATTAATCACCAATAGGATAAGACACAGCCGCCTGTGTTTTATGGCCAAAAAAATAAACGCTAAAAATAAGAAAATAAGGGTAAAAATCAATACAAAACAAATAATATGCCGGTTATGTTTTCATTCCTTTTCTCTCTAACTGAATTCAATGTTATTTTTGGCCTAATTATTTAATAATAACATTAACAGTGAAGCATGCATCTAACTCCGGCAGGTGGGGTGGGTGGAGCTTAGTATAATAAAATCACAAAAATAAGTCTTCATGTTAAGAAAGAATTGTACACAAGCATTTCCAAAACTGTCAAAGGTTATTTAAAAATAAAGCAATTCATGAATTATTTTATGACAAACATTTTTACTGTCTTGTAATCATTTATTTAGCCTACAAATAAAAATTATAAAAATAACTTTCTTTTTATTTTTATCATTATTATATATTATTATACAGGTTATGCATAAGAATCTTTTATCCAAAACAACTTACAAAAGAGGAAAAATAATTACTCCAGAGTCAGTCACAATGGCAGGTTTATTTTACAATAATAATCAAGTGCTATTATAAGATTATCACAAATTTAACAAGATTTTGATGCACATCTTTCTTATTAAGTCTTTGTTTTCCACGTCGTACTACACTTGATAGAGAATCACTTAAGACACTTTGCTGTAGACCCATTCCACATAATAATATTCATTAAAACTGTATGTTAACACGTAGGAGCTTGCTGCATGAATTTGTGAGTACGGTTTACAAATCCATGGGAACGGATTGCGAAAGTGTGCGCGCAGATTATGAATTCGTGGGTACAGATTAAAAAACCGAGGGTACGGTTTACAAAATCTGAGCGCACGGATTGGAAATTCGTCGGCACGGTTTGTTAAACCGAAGGAACAGTTTATGAATTCGTGAAAACGGTTTATAAACTGAGGGGACGGATTGCAAAACCGTCGCCACGGATTGATTGTTTTTCTCCTACAGGTGACGTGCGGGGCTCCGTAATATCCTCATCCCCTGCCTCGTTCCTATTTTCGCCCCCTGAAATCTGTCCAAACCACCGCCGCATTTAGTTTAATCTTAATTTTTTTCTTTAATAGCTAACTCCCTCCTCTTTCAGTCTATGTTCCCTGCTCTGGCACCATTCGTTCTTCTTCCTTGTGTTTTCTGATGGACGCTCTATTCGTTTCCATGTTTTTTCGCGCTGGTTTAACTGCAAACTGCGTGCAGCCAATGGGCATATGAAACGTCATCACGTAGCATTACAGCACAGTGTTCATGGGAAATGTAGGAAGTGCTGCCAGGGGGATAAATGACCGAGAACAGAGCCTCATGCCATGGATCACCAGCCAAACTGGCTAGTAAGTTTTAATTAAAACCCGCCAAAATTCATTTTAACCCGCATTTGGCGGGTTGGCGGGTGTTAATTTAGAACCCTGATTATCAGCGGACACAAAGGTAAGGGATGTACGAAATTAATATTGGATGATAATTGTAAAACTGGTCAACAAGTCCTGAAAATTTTTTACGATTATGTGATATTTTGTCAGGTGCAAAAGAGCGCCAAGTTTTTCCTCCGATTCAAAAAGCTGCTATGAAGTGATTCTTTTAAATGAATCTTTTTAACGATTCTGAATCGAAGTTACTTAATAAGTGAATCACTAAATCGTATGTCTGTTCATAGGACAACTTGTAATAAAAAGTAGCCTACCTTTTTTCTGCTGTAAAATAACAGTAGTTTTCTGAAAAATATTTTCCATAAAGTGTTTATTTTTAAAAAAATATTTTAGTATCTGAGGTCAAATTATAAGGGAAACTTTTTATTTTATTGTTACGTGCCCCTTTTGTAAAAAAAAAAGATCTAGGGGTGAAAAGGGGTGTAACAAATAAACGGTGGGGAGAAACTGAGAGAACTGCCGTCTCCAAGTCCCAGGGCTGATACACAAGAAAGCTCAGTAACACCAGTTTGAGCAAACAAACAGAGGTATTTATTAAACAGAATATGAAAAATAAAATACTTAAGGCTTCAGGAGGGGAAAGGTCAAAACAACAACAAAAAAAAAGAAATATTCCTCTGGCTAAGTTTTTATGAAGTAAATTACCTATCAAAAGAAAATAAAAATAAATTACAGAGATGCTTCCCTGACTTCCTCTCTAACTTAAACACAGGAGAAAAAGGGTAATTTCTAAAATAAATGACATCCACCTCCCTACAAGAAAAAAGATATTCCACATCCACTTAAACAGTTACAAAAAGAAATAAAATAAAACTGAAACACTCTGCTACTCCAAATAACTTCACATTAACACTATAGGTGAAGCAATCAACAAACACGGAGATAGATCTCAATAACTTCAAGCTAACACTATAGGTGAAGCAATCAACAAACACAGAGACAAGAGTTTAAACCAGAGCTTAAACTGCAACGCTGGGACTGGAAGATGGCAGTTGCAAGGATGGAACACCTCAGCCTCTCTCCCTGGGCTGCAGCTCTGCCGGTTCCTTTATACTCCAGCTAACGAGTTCAAAACAGGAATCAGGTGACACTCATTAGCCTGCCAAGCAGAGAGAGCAGGAGGAGTAAAAAGAGACAAGATCAGTCTACCACACACACACACACAAAACACAATTGTTAATTAAATCATATGACAGAATAACTTATGTCCCTATGGACGTAACACCCCCACCACTAAATATTTTTTTTCCTTTTTTCTCCTTTGACTTGGGAAAAAAAAACTTGTATAACACTTAAATTTCAGTACCACCGGTCCTAGACAGCGCATCGGCAATTACATTTTCAGCCCCCTTCATATGACGAATGTCAAGATTATACTCCTGAACAACTAATGCCCATCGCATCAAGCGTTGATTCGAGTTAGACATCTGGGCTAGGAAAGTTAAGGGGTTGTGATCGGTGTACACAAGAAGAGGGTTTGCACTACCTCCTACGTAAACATCAAAGTGTTGAAGCGCAAGTAAGAGAGCAAGAGCTTCTTTCTCGATGGTGCTATATTGCTTCTGATATGACACAAACTTCTTTGAGAAATAGGACACCGGATGATCAATACCACGTTCATCTTCCTGTAATAACACTGCACCTGCCCCTGTGGCACTGGCATCCACTTGCAATTTGAATGACTTTTCAAAGTTGGGGGCTAGAAGCACAGGTGCGTTACACAACAGGTCTTTCACTGCATTAAAAGCTAGGGAACATTCACAACCCCAGATGAACTTTCGGCTATTACTCAAGAGGTCAGTGAGTGGAGAAACTAATGCAGAGAAGTTTCTGCAAAACCCTCGATAGTAACCAGCCATTCCGAGAAATCTGCGCAACTCGCGCTTATTGCTGGGGGTAGGGAACTGTAAGATAGCCTCCACTTTGGCAACCACAGGTCTCACACATCCCTGACCCACTTGTTTTCCCAGATAAGTGACTGCTGCTTTTCCGAATTCACATTTGGCAGCATTTAAAGTTAGTGACGCCATAGCCAACTTATCGAACACACTCTCAAGTGTTTTAACATGCTCTTCCCATGTGCTTGAATAGACAACAACATCGTCGATGTAGACCTCACAATGTGTGACATCGGCCAAGACCCTCTGCATCAGGCGTTGAAATGTAGCGGGGGCATTTCGCATCCCAAACGCTAAAACGTTGTACTGCATGAAATGATCTGGTGTCACAAAGGCGGAAATTTCAGAGGCACGGGGAGTTAGGGGAACTTGCCAGTAGCCCTTAAGGAGGTCTAATTTTGATACAAAGTTAGCGGAGCCCACCCGGTCTACACAATCCTCCATTCGTGGCAACGGGAACGAGTCTGCCTTAGTGATTTTGTTCACCTTGCGATAGTCTGTGCAGAACCGAAAAGAGGAGTCTGGCTTTGGCACCAGTAAACAGGGGGAACTCCACGGGCTCTGACTGGGCACTGCAATATCATAACGCATCATATACTCCACCTCCTCCTTCATTATTGCACGTTTCTTTGGGTTCACTCTGTAGGCATGCTGTTTTACTGGCAAAGAATCACCCACATCAATATCATGGGTCAGCATTGAAGTTCTGCCTGGTACATCAGCAAACAGTGAAGGGTACTTGGCTATCAGCTGCAGCAGTTCTTTACGTTGACAGACTGTAAGATAGGGAAGAGTATCAGGCAAGTTTTTCAGTATCACTGAATTTTTAAGTTTTCCACATGAGCTGACAGGAACTTTATCTACCAAGCCATCTTCAGCAAGACAATAACTGGCAGTTGAGATCGCAGCTACAGGGGTAACATTTGGATTAGCCTTGCAATTTTCCTCACTACGTTTCAGATATCTTTTCAACATATTTATGTGACAGACGCGTTTACGTCTTTTTCGGTCTGGGGTGGCAACCACATAATCAGTGTCACTCAGTTTTCTTTCAATAGTATATGGGCCTGAAAACTTTGCCGCAAACACAGAATCTGGAACGGGTAAAAGGACTAGGACAAGATCACCAGGATTGAACTTGCGGGTAACACTTTTCTTGTCGAAGCGTGACTTCATTTTTACTTGGGTATCACTTAAATGCCTTTTGGCAATGTCCCAGGCACAATGCAGGCGTTCTTTGAAAGAACTGACATATTCCGACACTGACACAGGCGAATGAATCTCAGAAAGCAGCTGTTCACTCAGCATTTTCATCGGGCCGCGAACTGTGTGGCCAAACACAAGGTCTGCAGGACTAAATCCAGTTGACTCCTGCACAGACTCACGAGTGGCAAACAGAAGAAAAGGAAGCCCCTCATCCCATTCTCTCCCAGTTTCAACACAGTATGCACGGATCATGGCTTTTAAGGTCTGATGATACCGCTCCAGGGCCCCCTGCGACTCAGGATGATATGCAGTTGACATGCGGTGCGACACTCCCATTTCAACTAACATTTGCTTGAATTTCTTTGAGGTAAAGTTTGATCCTTGATCTGTTTGGATCTCTTTGGGTAACCCAAACGTAGTACAAAACTTCACCAGGGCCTTAATCACAGCAGGGGATTTAATTGTACGCAAGGGAACAGCTTCAGGGAACCTGGTTGCGGTGCACATGATGGTCAACACATACTGGTAACCACTTTTGGTTTTAGGCAGTGGACCTACGCAATCTAGGATCAACCTTTCAAATGGTTCAGCCATCACTGGCACTGGATGCAGAGGAGCAACGGGGACCTTCTGGTTTGGTTTGCCAGTCCTCTGACATATCTTGGTTTGTGTAGCCATGGTTACTGCAAATTAACTTTTCAGGAACCCAAGCTGCGTCGAATGCTATGGTGAATGCCCTCTGTGTGACCAAGTTCTGAATCTCGTGTTATCAGCCCAATGGAAAGATAAGACGTTATAGGCTGGTGACGTCATCGACCAGGAAGCTTAAAAGCGTGTGCGGCATTGCCGGTGTCAGCCTTCTGTCATTTCAGCAAGTGCTCTTTTTGTTGTCAGTCTCAATCTTTGTTGTGAGTCGGTGAGCAGCTGCTGCATTTGTGGGGTCCGCAGTTAGATCTGCTGTAGGGAATGGAGACGGGCACGTCCCTATCTCCTTCCTCACCCATCAGATCTCCACGATCTCTGGGTTCGGAAGCCCGCACTGCGGCTACTTCCTCCCAGGGTGAATGCTCAGTGCAAACTCCTCTCACTCAGAGCTGTATACATTCCTGGATATCTCAATACGGGAGCAGCTGTCCTGTCGAGACAGGAGACTAGGCCCGGGGAATGGATGCTTCACCCCAAGTCGGTGAAGCAGATATGGAGAGTTTTTGGCCAGGCTCAAGTGGACCTATTTGCAACTCAGGAGGCATCGCAATGTCCCCTCTGGTTCTCTCTAGTTCATCCAGCTCCTCTGGGACTGAACGCTATGCTACAGACTTGGCCGAGGCTTCGTCTGTACACTTTTCCCCTGATCGCTGTACTCCCGGGAGTTCTGGCGTGAGTACGCCGGGATGAGGTTAAGCTGTTATGGTTAAGAGGTTATGGCCGAGTATGGTTCTCAGATCTGATCTCACTCCTCGACGGCTCTCCATGGGAGATTCCAGTCAGGAGAGATCTACTCTCACAGGCGCAGGGGTATGATAGTTCGGAGTTGTGGAAACTGTGGGTGTGGCCCCTGACGGGGCACAGCTCATAGCACAACCCCCAGTACGGTCCCGTGTTCCCCCGTGGGGCTTGGTTGTGGTGTTAAAGGCTCTCTGTAAAGCTCCATTCAAGCCAATTCTTGAGATATCAGATCGTCATCTGACTAAAAAGACTGCTTTCCTGTTGGCGATTACTTCTCTGAAGAGAGTTGTAGACCTTTGCCTCATCGATGGGAGTCAAGGTTCAGTCCACACTGGGTATGGCAGCCTTCTTAGCAGGTGTATCCATGCAGGACATCTGCAACGCTGCGGGATGGTCCACTCCCTCCACCTTTGTAAGGTTCTATGGCCTAGATATGCGAGCTCTTCTGTTCTCTTGCCTTAGCTGTGCTCTTCGGATACACACTATGCAGGGATTTGGAAGTCTAGTGGCGTGGGCACCTTGTTCCCCATAGCATTCGACGCATCAAGTTCCTGAAGAGGAACGTCTCAGGTTACGTATGTAACCATGGTTCCTCGAGGGAACGAGACGCTGCATCTCGAAGCCATACTCCCAGCACCCTGCTAGCACTTGCTTCATTCCTAGAGGCTGACGCCGGCACTGCCACACAGGCTTTTAAGCTTCCTGGTCCTGGCTTTCCAATGGGCTGATGTATACACATGTGATTCAGAGCGTGGTCACGCACAGGGTGTTTCCCATAGTGTTCGATGCAAAAACAATGAAGACATAATAATTGGCTAATTGATAATTATATTATTGTAATACAGAATAAACAATTTATGTACATTGCATGCTATTACAAATGCCTGCAAAGGGTGCCAAAGGACTGGAAATTCCTGCTGTTTTACTCACCGGACGATTAAATAGGCTGTTTAATATATGCTACTGACCAAACATTTAATTCAAATATCTGCTTAATCATAATTTTTGGCAACCTTTTTGCTATAAATGACACAGCCTCAATAATTTCTAAAAAAAAATAAATAAATAAAATAACCATGATTTTATCGTTAAATGCTTACATTTCTTTTGCGTGATTCAATCAATCAATTCAATCAATCAGACAACTGTATTAAAATCATAACCATACCTGTCTATAGCTACAATTGTTATATGTAAATAATACCATTTAATTAATTAATTTACTTTTATATTTTATTAAATTACTATTTTGACCCCTGTAGTAGGTGTTTGTTTGTTTGTTTTTTACTTCCATAATATTTGAGGGAGGGAGCAGAACTATACAATCCTGCTTAGGACACCCATTTCACCAACAGTGACCCTAAATGTATTGTAATCAGTTATGGTGTTTCATAGTAAAATATAATATACTTCAAGTATAAGAAAAACCACAACTTGCACTTAGTACCATTTGACGTATTTACTCACAGACTTAATACATTTCCAACATGTTTGTTTTTTCCATCACACCCTTAATGCCTACTTTCATTCTTTAGATGCACAGTGAGACTGAACGATAAAGCAGTAATGGAAAAGAAAGCCACAGACACAAGAATTCAGAATTGCGATAAAAAAAGTTTATTGCTTCATCAGAACCAGTACATGAATGTGGTTTCACAGCAAACAAAAGCTTTATATTGGGGGATTACTCTTCATCATGTCCTTTCTGTAATAAGATAGCAAAATGAATGTAAGTATCATGCTGTACTATATCAGAATTTTTAATTGGACAAAAAAATAAAAATACCTTGGATCCTGAATCACGGCTCTTGGCTCTCATCTTGTTGACCTGAGACTCAGCAATATCAGCCCTCTCCTCTGCTTCATCCAGCTCATGCTGAATCTTACGGAACTTGCCCAGGTTTGCATTCGCCTGTTCCTCCTGAAAGACACCATAACAAATACACATGGTTAAGAATAATACGGAGATAACAATACTTAAATATCTGAGTGAAATTATTTACTTACAGCCTCCTCAGCAGCTCTCTTGTAGGACTTGACCTTCAGCTGGAGTTTGTCCACAAGGTCCTGAAGACGTGCCAGATTCTTACGGTCCTCCTCAGTCTGCAAACAGAGGATACAAAGTGACTTCATTGTCATCGATTTAGTACAAATAATATAAAAAAGCATTCATTTATATATCAGAGAAAGTGACCTGGTAGGTGAGCTCCTTGATGCGTCTCTCATATTTACGCACTCCTTTCACAGACTCGCTCGCCTTTCTCTGTTCTATCTCCACTTCATTTTCCAGCTCTCTCACCTACCCAAACCAAAAATCTTAAATTAACCAACTTTGAGGCTCTGAATGCAAATATTTATGGATAATACTAATCGTCTTTAGAAAATTTATGAAAATATAATACATCATAAAGAACTGAATATGATTAACTAACCCTGGCTTCCAGTTTCTGGACCTGCTTCTTGCCTCCCTTCATTGCGATCTGCTCAGCTTCATCCAGACGGTGCTGTAGGTCCTTGATGGTCTGCTCCATGTTCTTCTTCATGCGCTCCAGATGAGCACTGGTGTCCTGCTCCTTCTTCAGCTCTTCTGCCATCATTGCAGCATCAGTGATGGCCTTCTTGGCTTTTTCCTCAGCATTCCTGCACTCCTGCACTGCCTCCTCAACCTCAGTCTGAAGCTGAGTATTATCTCCCTCCAGCTTCTTCTTCTGATTCAGCAGACTGGTGTTCTAGACATAGACCACATGGACATTCATATAGTCTCTAGATAATCTTGTGAGGGTTTTACTAGTACTGTTTATCTAGTACAGAGGTGTCATACCTGAGAATGCAGGAGCTGGACTCTCTCACTGACGTCCAGCAGTTCCTGCTCAGCCAGTTTCCTTCCTCTCTCAGTCTGTTCCACCATTGATCTCAGCTCATCCAGTTCTGCCTGCAGCAGATTGTTGCGTCTCTCCACAATCGCAATGTTCTCTTTGAGATCATCATTACTGCGCAGAGCGTCATCCAGCTGCAGTTGGGAATCCTGTGAAGTACAAGATGTGGAAATGAAAAGACTGCAGAATTATGTCAGATTTGACATCAAATCTGAATTGAAGATTCATCATACCTTGAGATGTCCATGAAGACCCTTGAGTTGCTTCTGGGCTTCTGATGCCTGTCTGTTAGCCTGGCTGAGCTGAATCTCCATCTCATTGAGGTCTCCCTCCATCTTCTTCTTCAGTCTGAGAGCTTCATTCCTGCTGCGAGTCTCTGATTCCAGTGAGCTCTGAAGGGTATCAATCATTCTCTGCTGGTTCCTCTTGGACTGCTCCATCTCTTCATCTTTCTCAGTCAGTTTACGTTCAATATCAGCCTTTACTTGATTAAACTCCAGTTGAGCTCTTAAGATCTTCCCTTCCTCGTGTTCAAGTGAGCCCTTTCAAAGTGAAAGAAAGATTTCCTTTGTACAAAGAAGTCCTTTGTCCAGAATCAGCCTTATGTGAACAAAAAAGAAAGGATAATTTAAGGTTACCTCAGCCTCCTCCAAGGCTGTCTGGATCTCTGCTTTTTCCTGCTCCAGCTGCTTTCTAATTTTCTCCAACTCATGGATGCTTTTTCCTGACTCTCCAAGTTGCTCAGTGAGGTCAGAGATTTCCTCTGTTAGACAGAAACATAACTGTTAAGCCAAAGCATGGTGAAGATAACATCTGTTAATTCAGCAGGTAACCAAAATATAGTTACCTTGGAGGTTCTTGTTCTCTCTCTTCATGGTCTCAAGATGATCCAGGACCTCTTCATAAGAGTTCTTCAGTTTGAACAGTTCAGTGCTCAGAGATCTAGACTCTTTCTGGACACTTTCTAGTTCACTCTGAGACTCCTCATACTTTTGCTTCCACTCAGCCAAAACCTAATTAGGCATTTAATTAGGTGCTTAGTTAATAACTAGTAAAATGACCACAGTAATAATAATATTATGAAATCTTCATTTGTTTGTATTACCTTGTCAAAGTTTCTTTGCTTCTTGTCTAGAGCAGCGGCAGCAGCATTGGATCTCTCTACATCCACCATGAGATCTTCAATCTCATTCTGCAGCCTGTGCTTGGTCTTCTCCAGAGAGGAGCACTTAGCATTGACTGCTTCCACAGCTTCTTCTGCATCTTGCAGACGCTGAGCCAATTTTTTCCTGATTGTTTCAGTAAGGACATATATAACAATTGATTAAAAATAATTAAACATCTGAAAACCAAATAGTATATCTCCCTCTACTTACTTAGCATCCTCCAGCTCCTCAGTTCTCTGGATGGCATCGGTTTCATACTTAGTTCTCCACTGAGCCACCTCAGAGTTTGCCTTGGAAAGACTCCGCTGCAGTTCAGCTTTGGCTTCTTGCTCCTCCTCGTACTGTTCCCTCAACAGATCAGCATCATGACGAGCAGATTGAACTGCATGGGCCAGGGCATTCTTAGCCTAAAGAAAAAATAGTCAGTTGCTTGGATGTGATTTCAGGTGTCCTGTTGTGTATCAAAATGGTTCAGCTTGTGGAAAAACATTATAGATTGCAAAACAAACCTTGATCTCTTCCTCTAGCTGTCTCTTGAGGTCTTCAATCTGCTGAGTGTAGGACTGCTTGCCTCTGGTCAACTGAGACACCAGGGAGTCTTTCTCCTCTAGCTGTCTGGACAGTTCACCTGAAATGCCAAATTAGTTTGTATTGATTACCAATTTTAACATTGTAAACTGAAAGTTGTAAAAAAAAAAAAAATGAGTGACCTTACCATTCTCAGTTTGTAGCTTGGCTTTTTGCATGGAGAAGTCATTGATTGTGCGCTGACCTTCCTCAGCTTTGGTCCTGTACTCACTCATCTGGTCTTCCAGAGTTCTGCACATTTTCTCCAGGTTGCTCTAGGTACATATATTGAAAAAGTGAGTTATATTGATTTTACATTGCGGTCTCATGTAATCGGTTTTATTTGTAAACACTAACCTTTGACTTGACAATCTGCTCCATGTTGGACACCACATCATCAAGCTCTAACTTCAATTCACTCTTCTCTTTCTCCAGCTTCTGCTTCACTCTCTGAAGGTTATCAATCTGTTCTCCCAGATCGGCCACACTGTCAGAATGTTTCTTCCTCAGAGTAGCCGCGGTGGCCTCATGTTGAAGAGTGGCCTCTTCAAGGTCTCTTCGCAGCTTCTGGAACTCAGCTTCACGTTTCTTGTTCATCTCAATCTGGACAGCAGTGGCTCCACCAGCCTCCTCCAACCTCTCACTGATCTCCTCCAGTTCTCGGGACAGATCAGCTCTCTGTTTCTCAACTTTGGCACGAGCGGCTCTCTCAGCCTCCAGCTCTTCCTCCAGCTCTTCAATCCGAGCCTAGAAATTGGTTTTAATAGGAATCATAATACATTTAAATGATTATTTTTATATGATTAATCCATGTTTGGTTTACACATACCTGCAGCTCCTTCAGTTTCTTCTGGAGCTGGGCACCAAGGGCTTGTTCATCCTCAATTTTGCTATTGAGCTGGCCAATTTCAAAGTCCTTTCTTTAAGGTGAAATTGATGAGAAATTTTATTCTATATATATTTTTGTTGTTGCTAAAATGTATCTTAATTGTTTGACATGTTCTTACTTCTTCAGCTTCTCCTCCATTTGCTGTTTATCATTTTCCAAGTCCATAATGCTCTCCTGAGTCAATTTTAAATCACCCTCCAGCTTTCTCTTTGCCCTTTCAAGATCCATACGTAGCTTCTTTTCTTGCTCCAAAGATCCCTCAAGCTTATTATAATATAACACATTATTAATTTACATTGTACATATTACATCATATTTAAGATGTTTAGAGTAGAATTTATTGTACTCACATCATCCACTTGTTGCTCCAGCTTGGCTTTGGCTTTGGTGAGAGTGTTGACTTTGTCTTCCTCACTCTGGAGGTCATCCAGCGCTTGCTGATGGGCTTCCTGTAGAGCTTTCTTCTCTTTTGTCAGCTTAGCAATGATCTCATCAAGTGCTGACATTTCCTCTGTGAGATTTTTAACCTAAGCAAAAGGATATTAGATCAGCAAACACTCAAAGAATGTGTAATGCTGAAAAAACTGCAGGAGGTATAACAGCTAACCTTGTTCTCAGTGGCGTGTTTCTCTTTTTCCACTTTGGCCAGAGTGAGTTCAAGATCATCAATGTCCTTCTTGAGCTCAGAACATTCATCCTCCAGCTTTCGTTTCTTTGCAACCAACTCAGCATTCATTTCTTCTTCATCCTCCAGTCTCTCAGTCAGCTCTTTGACTTTGGCTTCAAGCTGGATCTTGCTCTTGATCAGACCCTCACATCTCTCCTCAGCATCGCAAAGATTATCTTGCTCCTATCAAAGAAAGAAAAAAAAGATAATTTATAGGCATTTCTTTTTTGGGGGGGGGGGGTGGATTTGTGAAATGTGAAAAGACATTTTTCAATGTTTACTTACAGACTGCATTGCAAGCTGGAGGTCATTTTTCTCTTGGAGAAGAGAAACCATCTTTTCCTCAAGTTCCTTTTTGCGGGCTTCGGATTTTGCATAAGCCTCTTTCAGCTTGGTGAACTCTTCCTTCATGTTGGCCATTTCTTTTTCAGTCTCTGCAGATTTAAGCAGAGGCTTAATCTTGAAGTAGAGCTTCATCCAGGGCCAGTTCTTGACACCCATGAAGGCACGTACGTTCCACTGGATCACCAACAAAGAATCTCTGCAAAGTAATTCAGTGTATATTAATTTAGATAAAAGTGACGGATATCATCTTCAATATAATAAGAAGACATTACAATTATACTAACCTGCGCTCAACAATTTTCTGGAACTCAATTCTTGAGAGAATACCACGAGCTCTTGCTTGAATACCAGTAATGATAAGTGCAAGACGGTCATCTCTCAACTCTTCAAGGGTACCCAGCAGACCAGCTTTGAAGAACACCTTTACAAAATATATGTCAATATTTATTTACACTTTCTGTATTATGATCATTTGAATTGGCTATTTGAAGAGAAATTTTGTTAGAATATTTTATACCTTAGTATGTCCTAACTTGTACTGGCTGTGGTCAAGGTCCAGTGAGCCCAGCAGTTTCTCAGCAGCTTTCTTGTTGTCAATGAACTGACCCTCGGGGATAGCAGATGGATTCAGAATACGGTATCTAACAAGAGGTACAAAATTTTTACCCACTGTGCATTAACATTTTGTTTCAGTCTTTATTTTAGTGTCTCTTTCAGGTTGTTCACCTCTGCTTGAAATCTCCATACAGGATCCTGTTGGGGAAGCCCTTTCTGCAGATTCTGATGCCCTCCAGCACACCGTTACAGCGCAGCTGGTGCATGACCAGAGGATTCTCCATCGCCCCAGGAGTCTTAGTCTCATTGGGAATCAGGCAACGCACAAAATGAGGGTGAGTTGACCTCAAGTTGGTCATCAGCTTGTTCAAGTTCTCCTGTGATTGGAAAAACAAACCATAACATTGTAAGGTATGCAATTTTGAACTTTTTGTTTTGATCATTTGTTTCAATAATCCTTACCCTATGAAGGGCTGACACAGTCTGGAAAGACGACCCCTTCTTTTTGCCCCCTCCTTTACCTCCCTTGGCATCTTGGGCTGAAACCAACATAAAATGTAAAATAAAAGTGTTTTAGCATGTTACATTACAGTTCAAACCCAGAAAAAAAGTATACTGAATACGGTTTACTGAAGGTCAGTACACACCTGAGTCAGCCCCAGAATATCCAGCAAACAGGACCGACAGCAGCTTCACAGTAGACTTTTGGAAGAGTCCAACAACCGTCTCATTAAGGGGATCCTTGTTCTTCACCAGCCAGTTTGAGATGTTGTAGTCAACAATGCCGGCGTAGTGAACCAAGGAGAAATGCGCCTCTGGTTTACCCTTGACAATCCTGGGCTTCTGGAAAGTAGGATTCTTACCCAAGTGGTTGTCATAAAGCTTAGCTTTGAATGTTGCATCACTGGCTTTGGGGAACATGCACTCCTCTTCAAGGATGGACATGATACCCATAGGCTACAGAAAACAAAATATAATGGAAAAAATATAGTGTAAATAATATGAAAAAGCAAGAACACACAAAACAAAAGTTCTAATTTATAATTATAATAAATATTTCTGCACATAAACCCACCTTCTCAATTAACTCAATACAAGCCGCTAAGTCCATGCCAAAGTCAATGAACTCCCATTCAATACCCTCCTTCTTGTATTCCTCTTGCTCCAGAACAAACATGTGATGGTTGAAGAACTGCTGCAACTTCTCATTAGTGAAGTTGATGCACAGCTGCTCAAAGGTGTTGAACTGCAGGTGGAAAATATTGTAGAATCACAATGGCGAAACAGGATGCACTGCTTGTTTTATTCGTTTTAGAATAACATAAATCTATTGATCTTACATCAAAGATCTCAAATCCTGCAATGTCCAGCACACCAATGAAGTACTGGCGAGGCTGTTTTGTGTCCAGGGATTGGTTGATTCTCACAACCATCCAGAGAAACATCTTCTCATACACTGACTTTGCCAGAGCACCAATAGAGTAGTACACCTGAAAGGAGTGGAAGAACATTAAAATATTGCTTTTCTGTTGTTGTTGTAATGTGATTCCCAAGCTCTACATTTTACATTATTTTTACATTAGTTTCTTCACCTGTTGGACACTCTGTCCCTTGGTGACCCACTCATTTCCTACTTTGACTCTCGGGTGGCACAAACCCTTGATGAGATCAGCAGAGTTCAAGCCCATCAGATATGCAACTTTGTCAGCATCTTGTAAAGAAAAAAGTTTAATTTTTTTATTTTTAGAACCGTTTATCAAAAGGTCACCAGTGGCAGTGGTAATGATTGTACAACATCACTGACCCTCAGTCCCATCAGCCTCTGCCTGTTCCTCTCGCTGCTTCTGCTTGAACCTCATGTTGCCGTAGTGCATGACAGCACCAGTCAGCTTGTAGATGCCTGCCTTTTCATCCGCAGTGAAGCCCAGCACATCAAACGCTTCCTGCCATTCGAAAGAATCATGAGAAAGCAATAATATAAGTCTACTTTTATTATCTTTTTTTGTGGCATTTCACAACCATTCTAATTTATGTATATTTTGTTTGATATGGAGATATGTTACTAACGTCAGTGGCAATCAGTTCTTCAGCATCATCAATAGACTGCACTTGTGTCTCTCCTTGGGAGATGAAGGAGTAGTCATAGGGGTTGTTGGTGATGAGCAGCATCTCTAAGAAGAAATGGGAACATAGATCAGAAAATACTCTTCTAATTAGAAACAGTAATGCAATAGATGTGACAGGTTATTTTACCCAGCAGTTCTGGCTTCTTCTGAGACAAGATCTGGTAGAAGATGTGGTAGTCTCTCTCAGCCTTGAGCTGATAAGTGACACGAGACTTCTCAAGCAGATCTAAAATTAGGAAAATTGCCAAAATGATTTCTGCGTCAAATATATTTGTCTGTACTATAGTTTTTCAGTCATAACCGTAATAATATAAAGCATACTCACAAGTTTCAATATCTGCAGAAGCCAATTTTCCACTTACACCGAAGTGAATTCGGATGAATTTACCCTGGTCAGTTAGAAAAATAATTAATAATCACATATACATGTTATTTAGGAAGTTTAGCACCAATGCTTTCTCCACTATGAAGAAGGACTTACAAATCGGGAGGAGTTGTCATTTCTGATGGTCTTGGCATTGCCAAAGGCCTCCAGGGCAGGGTTAGCTTGGATGATTTGATCTTCCAGAGTACCCTATAAACAAATCATTTCATTTTTTAAATCTTCAAATGAACACAATAAAATTTAAAAAATGAAGCAATATTTATAGTTTTATTTTAGTACCTTCTTCTCAGAAGCTGCATCTTTTTTACCAGAAACAGCAGCAATGCTGGCAAAGTACTGGATGACTCTTTTGGTGTTCACAGTCTTTCCAGCACCAGATTCTCCACTGTGGATTAAAACGGCAGACGGTTTTATCATTTAAACACATTTAATCTCACAAAAGAGTGAGGCTGAAATGACTTACGTGATCAGGACAGACTGGTTCTCTCTGTCTGTTGGGTGAAATTCACAAAGAAAAAAGTTTTATGTCTAATATTTTACAGTATAAATTTAGTTGAATAAATCTAAAATGCGTTTTCTAACCTGACAGCATGTACTGGTAGGCGTTATCAGAGATGGAGAAGATGTGAGGAGGAGCTTCAGTCCTCTTCTTCCCTCTGTAGGCTTTGACCACAGAGGCATCGTACACCGGCAGCCACTTGTAGGGGTTGACAGTGACACAGAACAGCCCTGAATAGGTCTGTAATGAGGCAGATGAATCAGTTCAGTACAATTATACAAGCAAATAACTGCAGTAGATTAATTTAGACTGTCTCATTCATCACTCACGTAGATCATCCAGGCTGCGTAACGCTCTTTGAGGTTAAACAGCACAGCTGGCTCATGCAGGAAGGTGAACATCGCCATGTCCTCAATTTTATCAAACTTTGGCGGGTTCTGAGGATGAACATCAGCCTCCTTGAAAGTCAGAGTCTGTTGAAACAGAAATTGTAACTTTACACAAGTCTTTCAATTTGATTATTAAAGTGTCCTCACAGCTGCACTGTAAAATCCACATTGAAACTTTTTTCTTGAAAGTTTTTTCTTGAAGAAATTGAGTGGTGCCAGCCTTAGCAAATCTAACTATTGTGAGATCCTGATAAACAAAGCATCCTTACCTTTCCAAATTCAGTTTCAACAGTGACTTTGTCACCATCTCTACTGGTGATCGAGGCTTTGACGTACTCAACCTCGGGATCAGGCACAAAGCATTCCTTCTTCATGTCGAAAGGGCGAGTCTGGGCCTCCAGACGCTCCTTGTCTGACTTACGCAAGAAGGAGGCAGCCGGCCCAAACTCTGCCATGACGGCGTCAGACATTCTGAAACCTAGAAGCAAACAGCCTTATAAATATAACATCCTTCCTTGACAAAAAAAAACTGCACAGAAACACTAACAACACGTAACTGGCGTCACACGTTCAGAAATGATAAACAAATGCATTTCAGTACTGTAGATACATTTTTAGGGGATGCAAAACGTCTCACCTTGTGTTTGTCAGACTCTGTGCACTATAACTGCAGAGCTGGTGTTACTCTAAGGACGAAACAAAATACTGTGATTCTGATCATTAACCCAAAATTAGAATAGTTATATATTTCTGTGCCAGTTCTGGAAGCAGTGATTGTGAGGTCCTGGAGATCTTTCTTGGTCTTTCTGCTTGGAGGTTCTTACCTTGGGTTGTCCTGTGTGTTGTGTCCCCTCCAGAGTTGATGCTACCTTTTTAAAGCGAGTCACTGATCCCAAAATGGTGGTACACTGTGGATGCCCCACCCTGGTCCTGCTAAATAAACCTTCAAATGATTGGATGGCATAGGATGTTCACCGGCGGTTGACATATATGGTGTGATGTAACAATAGGCTTCAAGGAGGAAGGACAAAAGAACACCCATGTTGCTTTAAAGATTCTTCAACACCATCCTAATCAGGAACTCCTTTTATGACGTTGTCTCAGGTCAAAAAGGACAACAGTAGTCTATTTTGGAACCCTTCCTCGTACAGCAGGACACCTCTTGACATCTGAGCAATGTGAACCTGTCATGGTATGTTGCTAGAATTGTCATTGTCATGCTCAGCCTCTCCATTGTTTCTCATAAAGATATGCTTTGTAAAGAGCTAACATGATGCATCCAATTAATATTAAATCTTAATGCAATAGCAGAGATTTATTGTTCAAGAAGACATCAGTGATTACTTATTAATTTGCTAATTTAAGCCGTTAATCAATTCCATTTATCTAAAGTACCACTGTCAGCTTAGCACCAATCACCGTTTTTTGTGAGATATCCGGTTGTTCTTTTCCACACATTGTAGAAGTTCCAATATGTCACGGTTTGAGACAGCCATATTAGCGAAGTGGAGAGAAACTAATTGAAGTGTGTCTATAGATGGAAGTGACGGACAACCAACAGCTGGTCTTTTTTGTGCCGTAGCGTAAGGTCAGCATAGACCTACGGCTCCATTGTCATAGCTTGTGTCACTGGACCTCAGGCTCTTGCACTTGTTGACATCCCATTGTTTTTCCTCTATCCTTGAGGACAAAGATAACCTTACTGCATTTTCTCAGCTTCTTTACAGTCACTGCTGAGGATCTGAGACAGCTGTAGATGGGGGCCTCTGCAGTGTGAGGGGCTCCAGCAGCTGCTCTTTGTGCTTCAAATGCTGTGGTGTGAATTGTTGCAAGTAGCGCATCTTTTATTAGGAACCATGGGATCTTTTAACATGAGGATTAGGATGAACACGTGATCCTATTTTTTAATTTTAGTATCCTCAAAGTTGTCTGATTGTGACTTGCAAACCCACTACGGATGGAGGAGTTTCAATGTCATTTGCAATTTAAAATGATAGCGTATAATAAGATAAAGAACTTATACTAGACATATTTTAAAAAGTGCATGATTTGAGGGGAAAATAATTGATACAATTTGAGATTTTAAAAAGCGATTTAAACAAAAATAATATTGTTAACATTACTAACTAAAAATAAAAAAAATACTAAATAAAAATGAAAACGAGATGTATAACTGTTGTAATATGTCTATTCTAAATATTGCTATTTGTTATATTTAATTGTAAACAGGGCTTAAAGTTCTGAGGGATTTCTGGCGTGCAGCGTTTGGCTGCGGGAAAAAAATCATACATTTATAAAAATAAATAAAATCTTGTTTATTAATATTACTTTCGAGTCCACGAGTTCGCCTACCAATGGTATGAGGGGATCAACTTTCACTGTCAACCAAACTAATATTACTAGCCAAATCAGAATGTTTTGCTCCTGTAAACAGGAGTCGTGCGCAATAATATCCAATTGCAGAGTTGCAGCACTGATAATGAATGGAGAAGCGCGACAAAAAGCCGCGAGGCGCAATGGTCAAAGATGTCCATCTAGCACATATTTATATAGAAAAGCTAATTATAAAACAGCAGAGCTTTGTAAACCGTTCAGCGTAATCAGATTTGTAACGTAAATCGTTTATAAACATTTGCCAACACAGGAGAATTCATCAGCCTATGTCTAAATTTGCAATGTATTGCAATGTATATATGCAATGTATTGTCGCGATTTGAAAATAAATGTTTCTGCATGCGGCCAAATATTAAAATTGAATGGATTTAAACATTTAAACTGCGTCCTCTGCAGGTATTTGTTTTAATACATAATGTGCTTAAGTTGGTTAGTTCGTATTATGTATAGGCATATTACATTATGTATTTTAACAGTGTTGTTCAATACAATCACGTAATTTATTGGTTTTGATATTTTATTTGAACCAACTATTATTGCGTCACCGTTAGTTTATATATAAAGTCATACTAAAGCCTGGTTTCCACTTAGGTCTGTTTGTGTTATTAACAAATATCAGATTACTCTGTTGTCAAAATAATCAGTAGTTTACTTGATTACCAAAATACTCATTAGTTACAGCCCTAGATTAGTTAAAATATTTCTAAATACAACTGCATTATTTTACTTTTTCTTTTACTTTTTAATTAAAAGACAAATATTTTGTCATTGAAAATTTCTTAAAAATAGCTTTAAAATATTGTCTTCTTGTAGTGAACCAAATATTTTGTCTCATCTCGTGAGCTAAGTATATTATCACACACCTAGTGTCGATAAGCAGTGATATAGCTCATAATTTTCATAATTTGTATGATACAGTTTTCATTCTTCAGGTCAACCATATATTCATGAAAAAGAAAATCAGTTTGAATAAAGAAAGCAATAACTTTGCCATAGTATCCTTTCAAATGTTAAAGTTGTCACAGTCATTGCATAAGGATTTAACCTCTGTGTAAAATAAAAATTAGTTATTTAAATAATAATTGTATTTTACATTGCAACTGTACAATGACAATATAATACAAATACAAACACCAGCCCAAAATTAGCTGCTTACATGACGTATGTTTAATTAAGAGAACATCTATATATAGAGAGATATGTTATTTAATAATAGAACTTTAGTAATTAGATATAAACTTGATTCAAACCATGTTTGAATGCATATTAGTCATTTTAACTGAACATTTTAACTGGAGAGGTGGTGGTTCTTTTTCGGTCAATCAGTGTTTCTGTAAAAAAATAAATAAAATGGGACAAAAAGAAAGCAATAAAAGCAATAAAAAAAGAAAGTTTTTACTAAAGTTTTTTATCTTACTATCACTCTCTGTTTTTTTTAAAAGTGGTAAAATATAACTTAATTCACACCATATTTCTGATATTATCGATCAATCTTATCAGATTAACTTCGATCGTTCACTTTTATTTTATTTCCGTGAGTGCAGTACACCTGCAAAGCGTTAGCACTCGTTAGCTTGTCATTAGTGTTTTCATTCGAACCTATCGCTGTATTCTTTTCTCCTCTCGCTCCAGTTTTTCACAAGTTCATCAAACAACCGCAGTATAGAAGTTTCATCAAGCACGGTGAGTAATGGCTTCTCCTATCATTGTTTCTTGCACCTCTTGCCACATGTACAGTTTATCTATCTCTGTCGCTGATGAGGGATTCACATGTGATAAATGCAGGGAAATAGTTAGGCTGACAGAGAAGATTTCAGAATTAGAGACACGCATCCAAACTTTAATTGAGGACAGTAAGAATGTTAGGGCTCTAGATACGGCTTTGGATGCGTCTAGCTCAGGGATTCCTGTACATTGTTCGGTTCCGGAAACAGAGCCCTTGCAGCAGGGCAACTGGGTGACGGTGAGGCAGCGTAGTCGTGGGTCAAAACACCGCTCTTCTGTTCCGATCAAAACATTAAACAGGTTCTCCCCACTCAGTGATGCACCCACTGAGAAACCTGATGAAAGTGCTCTAGTTATTGGTGATCCTATTGTACGGAACGTGAATATAGAGACACCAGCCACCATATTCAAATGTTTACCGGGAGCCAGAGCGCCTGACATCTTGGCAAATTTAAAAGTGCTGGCTAATACTAAACGTAAATACAGTAAGATTGTTATTCATGCCGGCGCTAATGATGTTCGACTTCTCCAGTCGGAGATCACTAAAAATAACATTAAAGAGGTGTGTGAACTTGCAAGCACGATGTCAGAGACTGTAATATGCTCTGGTCCCCTCCCTGCTTACCGTGGTGATGAAATGCATAGCAGATTGTCATCACTCAATGGCTGGATGTCTAAGTGGTGCCCACAGAATAACATAGGTTTCTTAGACAATTGGACGAGCTTTTGGGGCAGACCTGACCTGCTTAAAAGAGATGGTCTTCATCCCTCCTGGGGTGGCGCCACTCTTCTCTCTAGAAATTTGGCAAATAGTCTTAGTGTTTATACTTGACTAACTGGGGCCCAGGTCAGGAAGCAGACACACTGGCTAAACCGACCGTCTGCTAGCCGCCTCCCGTCACAGAGGTCAGTTAATTCTCAGCACATAGAGACTTTTTCACCTAGATATCACACTATAGAGACTGTGTCTGTTCCCCGAACTAGAAAAAACAAAAAACGTCCAAACCAAGTTAAGATTAACAATTTAATTGAGGTTCAACAAATAAAAAACAGAAGCAATATGGATAAACAAATGATAAAGCTTGGCTTATTGAATATCAGATCCCTTTCTACGAAAACACTTTTTTGAAGTGCAGTGAATGAAGATGTATCCTATCGATCACAAGTGCAGTATGGAGTACCTCAAGGCTCAGTACTAGGGCCGCTACTCTTCACGCTTTATATGTTACCCTTGGGAGATATCATCAGGAAACATGGTGTTAGCTTTCACTGTTATGCTGATGATACTCAACTCTATATTTCTTCGCAGCCCGGTGAAACACACCAATTTGAAAAACTAATGGATTGCATAGTCGATATAAAAAACTGGATTACGAGTAATTTCTTACTGCTAAATTCTGAAAAAACAGAGGTGTTAATTATAGGACCTAAAAACTCCGCTTGTAATAACCTAGAACACTGTCTAAGACTTGATGGTTGCTCTGTCAATTCTTCATCATCAGTTAGGAACCTAGGTGTGCTATTTGATCGCAATCTTTCCTTAGAAAGCCACGTTTCTAGCATTTGTAAAACATTTACATTAACATTCCATCTCAAAAATATATCTAAATTACGGTCTATGCTCTCAATGTCAAATGCAGAAATGTTAATCCATGCTTTTATGACCTCAAGGTTAGATTATTGTAATGCTTTATTGGGTGGTTGTTCTGTACGCTTAGTAAACAAACTACAGCTAGTCCAAAATGCAGCAGCAAGAGTTCTTACTAGAACCAGGAAGTATGACCATATTAGCCCGGTCCTGTCAACACTGCACTGGCTCCCTATCAAGCATTGTATAGATTTTAAAATATTGCTTATTACCTATAAAGCCTTGAATGGTTTAGCACCTCAGTATTTGAATGAGCTCCTTTTACATTATAATCCTCTACGTCCGCTACGTTCTCAAGACTCAGGCAATTTGATTATACCTAGAATATCAAAATCAACTGCGGGCGGCAGATCCTTTTCCTATTTGGCGCCTAAACTCTGGAATAACCTACCTAACATTGTTCGGGAGGCAGACACACTCTTGCAGTTTAAATCTAGATTAAAGACCCATCTCTTTAACCTGGCATACACATAACATACTAATATGCTTTTATTATCCAAATCCGTTAAAGGATTTTTAGGCTGCATTAATTAGGTAAACCGGAACTGGAAACACTTCCCATAACACCCTATGTACTTGCTACATCATTAGAAGAATGGCATCTACGCTAATATTTGTCTGTTTCTCTCTTGTTCCGAGGTCACCGTGGCCACCAGATCCAGTCTGTGTCCAGATCAGAGGGTCACTGCAGTCACCCGGATCCAGTACGTATCCAGACCAGATGGTGGATCAGCACCTAGAAAGGACCTCTACATCCCTTAAAGACAGCGGAGACCAGGACAACTAGAGCCCCAGATACAGATCCCCTGTAAAGACCTTGTCTCAGAGGAGCACCAGGACAAGACCACAGGAAACAGATGATTCTTCTGCACAATCTGACTTTGCTGCAGCCTGGAATTGAACTACTGGTTTCGTCTGGTCAGAGGAGAACTGGCCCCCCAACTGAGCCTGGTTTCTCCCAAGGTTTTTTTCTCCATTTTGTCACCGATGGAGTTTCGGTTCCTTGCCGCTGTCGCCTCTGGCTTGCTTAGTTGGGGACACTTCATCTACAGCGATATCGTTGACTTGATAGCAAATAAATGCACAGACACTATTTAATTGAACAGAGATGACATCACTGAATTCAATGATGAACTGCCTTTAACTCTCATTTTTTCATTATTGACACTGTTTTCCTAATGAATGTTGTTCAGTTGCTTTGACGCAATGTATTTTGTTTAAAGCGCTATATAAATAAAGGTGACTTTGACTTTGACTTTGACAAAAATACTCATTAGATAATGATGATACAAATTCTACTAATGAGAACTATAAAACGCATTAAGGATTACTAAGGATTAATGATCTGCTGGATTCATGAATATTAATCAAGTTTTGTGCGTTCGCTTGCACTGATTTGCTGAAATCAAAATAGAGACTATAATACTGTAGGTGAGTGCCAGCCAATGAGATTGCCGTTCGCGCATTAGCTCCGCCCACTACCGGAAAACCCAGGAGTTCTTAAAAGCTGAAGAATTCCAAAGGAACGCCATTATTTTAAGAGGAAAATACAACAAAGAATATTGTTTACATGTAGCGTTTCAATTCTCTCTTTCTCTTTCTCTCTCTCTCTCTCTCTCTTTGTGTGTGTAAGACAAAGCGACAGCGACTCGTGCACCTTCACACTAGAGTTTACGGTACGTCAAATACAGGTGCGTTGCACATCCATTCAGATGAACTGAAAAACAGCACAGATCGCTTGATGGAGAGTGAAACTCTGAAGCGCTCAGTCTGAGTATTCGGCGAGTGAAAATACATATGTGCTAAACTTATACTCCGCCTCCAGCTCACACACTGGCGAGAAAAATCTGAGACATCATTTAGTCGCTCAGAGTGGAGATTTCGTTGCATATGCGAATGATTAACTTGCAATGTAGAGGGTTGGCCAAGCAGACGTTTTCTCAAGGTTGTGAGTCGAATGTGAAACTGTCTGCAGCAGGTTACTTTCGTGGAGTGCCTCATTAAGGCCTTGAGATCTGAGAACCCCAATGTCCTGTCTCTTTTCCCTTCAGCTGCCAGCTCTGTCTCCTGCTATGACGAGGTGGAACATTCCTATCCACACTCTTCTCTGAGACGGAGGCGGTTCATTCTCAGCTGTTTAGGCTCTTTGACGCCTCGGCTCACCAAAAGGTTAATGACTTGACCCATTGTGCATCGTGACCATTGAGCAGGCTAATAAGGATAGAGGGGGTGTCTGTTTGTTTGACTTACTTCGACAAGCGTCCAACTGGACGTCCCATCTCCTTTGATTGAGTTGCTTGTCATTTCTTCATTATCCCTTGCTCAAGCCAGCTGTATGATGGAAGCAAAGAATACAGGTAGGGCTGGGCGAGATGGCTAAAACAGTTATCACATTGATTTTTCAAGAGTTTCAAATCTTAATTTTTCAAGTTTAAAGGCAGATTTTTGCTCATAAGTGCACGTTGTGGAAACCAGATTTTTCTAGTTATTTTTCCTTAACAAAATAAGTATCGTAATAGAAAAATGTATTTCTTATTTTCTGCATGTTCTAGTATCTTCAGCACTGTTTGCACAGTGTATAATATTTGTTTTTTTTTTGTTTTGGACTCTTAGAAATGCACATTTGACAGGATCTTGAGTTGAGTTAGGATGCATATGTTAATGATCAAAAACAGTAACATATGTAAATATTTAAACAACCCATTTTTATGGATCTCTCCATTTTTATAATCTATCTATCTGTATGTAAATTGGAAAGATTTTTGACCTCTGCTGTGCAATTGTTTCTTTTTCCTCCCCTCACTCTCTTGCTTCTGGTGTTTTTACCACACTTCAATGACTGTTTGTCAAACACACACACATTGTGCTCCCTGCAGGAGAAGACCAAACACCTCTGAAGCACGGATGAAGGTAATGCTTTTTCCATTCAGATTTTTAGTCGCATTGTTTTAATTGACAGGAAAAAAGTTTTTATAAAAGCCAAATATAATTTCATAAATACTGAATTTAACCGTTGAAGAAACTAAAACCATCACACAGTCATAATATGTGAGAACTAATAAAGTAAAACGAGTAAATGGACAAATTGATGAATTAAAAAATACTAATTTCATTCCAGTTGTTGTTGGTTATAACTGTCCATGGGTTAATGTCACAAAACCTTAAAGAAATGTATGGGTTTTTTTTTTCTATTTGTGAAGCATGTCCCCCAAACTAAATTTCTGAAATCATTCATAGATGTTGATTAAATAAGTGTACACAGTAAACGCTGACATAAATTATAATCAAAGTCAGCTGTATGATGCACAGCTGAACTGTGTTCAGGGGTATTTTTTCATAAACATCAGATTATAGACAGTTATCACCACTTTTATTGTACTTTTTTTCTGTTTTGCATGGTGTAATTAAATACATTTTGCTTATGCATTAGTTAATGCATTAGTTACATGAACTAGCAATGAACAACACTTGTAGTGCACTTATGAATGTAGGTTCATGTTAATTCTACATATACATTTTTTTAAATTTTAGTTAGTAAAAATTTAAATTGGCATATTATGAGGGGGCCTAAATTAAGGATGAAAAAATATTCCAAATCTAATATAAATTAGCATCAACGCTAGATTGATAAATTGTTTTTCATCATTAGTTCATGATACTTAATGCATTTTAACTAACTGGACATTTTTGTACAGAAACAAAGCGATATAGCAGGGGTTTTTTTTATAGATTTTTTGAAGCCTTTAACAAATGTTCATATTGATATTGAAAGATGTGACAACTTGCCCACTCTGCCCTACATGGACACCTTTTTAGAAAGCATGATCCATGAGAGATTTAAGGGTGGCGAAAGGTGGTGGTGACTGACTGTTACAGCTCACATTTTTACAGAACATTCAACAATGCTGCTCCCAACAATATTTTACAGTGGATATAGTAAAGAACCACCCCAATTAAAAATAAACACATTTTGTTTGCAGAGTATATACAGCTGAATTAAACAAAAACTGTGTCGGCCTTCATTTCAGGCTTCAAAGCAACCTTTTACCTACTGTGACCCACTTTTTTTTTTGTATGCCAGACATATGACCCACTAAGGCTGGAAATAAATAAATAACTGAAATACCTCTTTAGACCTAGGCTACACCGTATATGCTTATTACAATTAAATTCACAAAAACAAACAAACTCTTTCAATAATTAGTCAGACTGCGAGACAAACTGATTTATTTATTTTTACTCACATTCATGCTGTTGTTAGCCTATTCCTGCTTTTTGTTTCCGACTCGTAAAGATAGGTAGTGTTAAATGGTAAGAGAAACTTCGTTGCACGATCTGCGAGTTCTGGATATTCGTGTCTGGTTTGAATCCAGAAGGTGCGGAAGTTCTCATCGGCCATCCATTATCTTTTTTTTACTTCTTGTTTTCTCGTTATAACGACTTAATTTTCTAATTATCTCGACATGACATAAACGTTTTTTTTTTCGTTATCATGACTTAATTTTCTCGTTATCTTGACATAACGATAGTTGTTTTCTCGTATTAACGACTTTATTTTCTCGTTATCTCGACATAATGAGAGTGGTTTTCTCTTTATAACGTTATCTCGACATAACAAAAATTATTCTCTAAGAAGTTACAAAACTGCGCCAACAGGTGGCACTATAGACCTGAATATAACTGATGAGGTTTTGTATACTGTAAATCCACTTTACTGTACGTGTTTGGGATAGAATAGGACCTTCCTCGTGATCGCTATAATTTGTGCAGTATTGTTCATTACTGACATTTAATTAATTCAGAAATGTTAAATGCTTGAATTAATATGATTATTTTGTGTATTAAGTTCTTGCTAGATGCACGAGTTTCACCAATGCGTTCTGTGTCCTAAAATAACTGTTTATCAAAACCAAGGTTGACGTCACTGTATTCTGTTTGCACCTATATCTTTATTTGTGCTTCTTTAAGGCACATGATTGTTAGTTAATAAGTGGAGATGTTCTGTTTATCTACAGTAGGACAGGATTTAACGACGTAGGCTATTTATGATGTGCCTCTTTTCCTTATTATTCATCTTTATTGTTAATCATATGGATGAGAAATGTGATGTATATGTAAAGTTTATAGGCTAATTTATTTTAGTTTTGTTCTATAGTGTTGTAATCTTTTTTTTCTACACACACATATACTTCACATACACATGAACTCTATTTTCAAACAGAAGATTGTAACGCGCATGATATCTGTCACAGCATATAGTGACTACTAAATATTACAAATGACATATAATTTTATTTCAAATGAAGGGAAAATTAAAAGTGAGTTTAATATTAGCAGCTCTAAAAGATCTTAGAATAGTTCTGCATCCTTCTGAAGTCACTCCGCCTGTGTTTGCGGTGTTGCTTTGACCATTTAAACATGTTCATTACAGAAACAAACATTTTGGTGTACTGTCTCTGGAAAAATTAACAGTGACTGATCAGTCTTTATGTATTGTAGATGTTATTACCTAGGCGAAGCAAAATTTGCTGAAATACAGGCTACAGTAAGAGCACCTTGTTGTTTATCAGATGCCTGTCAAAGTTCATTACTATAGCAACAGTAGATCAAACAATCATTGTTTAAAAAAACTGCCATTATGTTGAGACCACGAGAAAATTAAGTTGTGATAACGAAAAAACTTTTGTCATGTCAAGATAATGAGAAAATTAAGTCTTGATAATGAGAAAACAACTTTTGTTATGTAGAGATCACGAGAGAAGTTGTGATAACGAGAAAACAACTTTTGTTATGTAGAGATCACGAGAGAAGTTGTGATAACGAGAAAACAACTTTTGTTATGTCGAGATCACGAGAAAACAACTTTTTTATTTCAAGATAATGAGAAAATTAAATCGTAATAACGAAAAAAAACTTTGTCAAACGACAATTAAGTCGTTATAATGAGAAAACAACTTTTGTTATGTCGATCACGAGAAATTTAAGTCGTGATAACAAGAAAACAACTTTTGTTATGTCAAGATAATGAGAAAATGAATTTGTGATAACGAAAAAAAAACTTTTATGTCGAGATCACGAGAGAAGTAAGTTTTGATAACGAAAAAAACTTTGTCGAGACAATTAGAAAATTAAGTCATTATATCGAGAAAACAACTTTTGTTATGTCGATCACGAGAGAAGTTGTGATAACGAGAAAACTTTTGTTATGTCAAGATAATGAGAAAATTAAGTCGTGATAACAAGAAAACTTTTGTTATGTCAAGATAATGAGAAAATTAAGTCGTGATAACGAAAAAAAAACTTTTGTTATTTCGAGATAATTAGAAAATCAAGTCGTTATAACGAGAAAACAACTTTTGTTATGTCGAGATAACGAGAAAACAACTTTTTTTATGTCAAGATAATGAGAAAATTAAGTCGTAATAACGAAAAAAAACTGTCAAACGACAATTAAGTCGTTATAATGAGAAAACAACTTTTGTTATGTCAATCACGAGAGAAGTTGTGATAATGAGAAAACAACTTTTGTTATGTAGAGATCACGAGAAAACAACTTTTTTTATGTCAAGATAATGAGAAAATTAAGTCGTAATAACGAAAAAAAACTGTCAAACGACAATTAAGTCGTTATAATGAGAAAACAACTTTTGTTATGTCGATCATGAGAAATTTAAGTCGTGATAACAAGAAAACAACTTTTGTTATGTCAAGATAATGAGAAAATGAAGTTGTGATAACGAAAAAAAAAATTTTATGTCGAGATCACGAGAGAAGTAAGTTTTGATAACGAAAAAAACTGTCGAGACAATTAGAAAATTAAGTCATTATATCGAGAAAACAACTTTTGTTATGTCGATCACAAGAGAAGTTGTGATAACGAGAAAACTTTTGTTATGTCAAGATAATGAGAAAATTAAGTCGTTATAACGAGAAAACAACTTTTGTTATGTCGAGATAACGAGAAAATTAAGTCGTTATAACGAAAAAAAACTTTAATGTCGAGACAATTAGAAAATTAAGTCGTTATAAAGAGAAAACAACTTTTGTTATGTCAATCACGAGAGAAGTTGTGACAACTAGAAAACAACTTTTGTTAGGTCTGTCTTGTGAAAAGCAAGGTGTAGGCTGCCGTCAGATGCAAGTTCCACTAACTGTGTCTGCTAATTAATGGGGAGTACAACATCCACATAACTTGGGTCTAATTTCAAAAAGACAATTAAGAACTTTTCCCCGTGACAGCCACATAATTTCAACTGGCGGTGGTCTGATTCCAGCTGGTCGCACAAAATTGAACTCAAGTGGGAACTGAGAGCACTGTTCTTCACTAGATTAATTGTTTTGACAGCAATGTCCATCACTTTATTTAAGGGCACTGACATTTCTTTGGCTGTTAGGCTTTCACGGTGTAAAAAGCAGTGAACCCATGTCGCCTCAGGTGCTCTGTCCAAAATTTTCCTCTCAGCCCCACTATGTTTCCCAATCATTGAGGCCGCACCATTCTTGCAAATGCCTACGCAGTTCGTCCAATCCAGCCCTTTCTGTGCGAGATAGCCATTGATGCAACTGAAACACTCATCTGCTGTCATCTGTGTTGGGAGCTCATCACACATCAGTAGATCCTCATGTGTTGCACCTTCCCATTTGTGTCATACAAATGCAAACAACAGTGGCATCTTTGTTGATTTGAATAGCAAACAAGGAGCTTTCTCGCACACGATCCAAAAGTTGCAATATCATCGTTCATGTCTATTATCCGTCTGGAGACAGTGTCATTGGAGAGTGGGATTTCTTTACATTTTTTAGCAGCACTTTCCCTTAGTACCTCATGGCACATGTCAACTGCACATGGGATAACTAGCTCTTCACCGAAGGAGTTTCTGAATCTTCTGTTTTTTGTCTTTAAAAAAACGGATGCATTTTGCCAAGCTAACAGGTCTGGCATAGCAAAGCATTGCAATCTCCTGCGCTGTCGTTACCAAGCAATGTCATTACTAATTTATGCTATTGCTAATTGATTTGTTGTATCCTATTTTATTTACTTGTCTTTAACACTTAAATGTTATATTAATCTAGCTGTTTTTGCTGGGGTTTTTTTGTGAAAAGCATAGGAAAAATTCCTCTTGCAGTTTTGTTTGATGATTTTTGCTTATGTTATTCAGCTGCAATAGAATGCTTTGTAAAAAGACAAAGAATAAATGTTTTTTTTTTTTTTTTGTATTGGATTTTTTATATTAATTGGAATCGAAACCAGGAATTGATAAGAATCAGAAATGATCAAATTCAAACGACGCCCAACCCTATCCCTGAGGTTGAGCTTTGTTAGAGTAGACACAGAGTAATATGTAATGCTCAGTGGTTTCTAACTTAATCGGCATTGTGTGGTTTACAGTAGTTTGGTAAAACTGGGTTAAAATACCCCATCCCTTTGTATAGTTGACTCTACTCCAAAGGTCAGTTGAAGAATTTTTTTTATTTAGTTTGAATTAGAGTTGAGAGTAGACTAGCCTAATATGTGGCACATGCAGTACATTCAGACAACTGGTTTACTGTTGTGTACAGGATCATGTTGGGATATTACAATGTATGTATGGTTAAATAAAAAAAATAAAAAACGAAAAAAAGAAGATGAAGTATTCATTTGCATGTATGCTTTATTCTACTGAACTACAGAAGAGATCATCACAGTAATCCATGTTTGCTAGAGATCCAGTTAATATTTTCACTCCTCATCAGCCCCTTTCTGTTGGGAAAAGAAAAAAAATGTAAAAAAAAAAAAAAAATATATATATATATATATATATATATATATATAATGTTAACCTAATCCAGTTCAAAATGGTTATAACTCAAGTCATAACTGTCATGGATTTTTTTTTTTTTATGTTTGTTTTGTTTTTGAATGGCCACAGCAGCTACATAGCAAAATGCATTTCAACTAGCGCAGTATATAAATGTGTTTTTCACTAATAAAGAGTGCCTAAAGAGTGCAGATTTAGTAAGTAAACATCAGTCAGTTTAACTATGTGTTTATTTCTGCCTGCTCTTACCTTGGATCCTGTATCACGACTCTTAACTCTCAGCTTGTTGACCTGAGATTCAGCAATATCAGCTCTCTCTTCTGCTTCATCCAGCTCATGCTGAATCTTACGGAACTTGCCCAGACTAGAATTGGCTTGTTCTTCCTATAGGATATACATAAACATACTTGTGATCGGAATTAGCCATATACAATAATTGCATATGATGGCATCCTCGGGGGGAGTATACTTACGGCCTCTTCAGCAGCTCTCTTGTAGGACTTGACCTTCAGCTGGAGTTTGTCCACCAAGTCCTGCAGGCGAGCCAGATTCTTTCGGTCTTCCTCAGTCTATGCAAAGCAAAAAATATTTTAAGTACATGCAATATATGTAAACGTTGAATACATTTTATGGATTTAGTAAATATCAATCAAATAATCCAAGGCAAAAACTGCTTGTAGGCAATATTTTTCCTACCTGGTAGGTGAGTTCTTTGATGCGTCTTTCATATTTACGAATCCCCTTGACAGAGTCACTGGACTTTCTCTGTTCTATCTCCACCTCACTTTCCAGCTCTCTCACCTAACGGATGTGTAAGAATTTTAGCTAATCAAACAGAATGAGCATTTTACAGAAAACACAATAGACTTGTTTCCAAAAACATCAGCAGCTTACCCTGGCTTCCAGTTTCTGGACCTGCTTCTTGCCTCCCTTCATTGCGATCTGCTCAGCTTCATCCAGACGGTGCTGTAGGTCCTTGATGGTCTGCTCCATGTTCTTCTTCATGCGCTCCAGATGAGCGCTGGTGTCCTGCTCCTTCTTCAGCTCTTCTGCCATCATCGCAGCATCAGTGATGGCCTTCTTGGCTTTTTCCTCAGCATTCCTGCACTCCTGCACTGCCTCCTCAACCTCAGTCTGAAGCTGAGTATTATCTCCCTCCAGCTTCTTCTTCTGATTCAGCAGACTGGTGTTCTAGACATAGACCATATGGACATTCATATAGTCTCTAGATAATCTTGTGAGGGTTTTACTAGTACTGTTTATCTAGTACAGAGGTGTCATACCTGAGAATGCAGGAGCTGGACTCTCTCACTGATGTCCAGCAGTTCCTGCTCAGCCAGTTTCCTTCCTCTCTCAGTCTGTTCCACCATTGATCTCAGCTCATCCAGTTCTGCCTGCAGCAGATTGTTGCGTCTCTCCACAATAGCGATGTTCTCTTTGAAATCATCATTACTGCGCAGAGCGTCATCCAGCTGCAATTGGGAGTCCTGTGAAGTACAAGTTGTGCAAATGAAAAAGACTACAGAACAAAGTGTTATTTCATGTAAGCATCATCCAATCTGAACAGAAGATTCATCATACTTTAAGATGTCCATGAAGTCCCTTGAGTTGTTTCTGAGATTCTGATGCCAGTCTGTTAGCCTGGCCGAGCTGAATCTCCATCTCATTGAGGTCTCCCTCCATCTTCTTCTTCAGTCTGAGAGCTTCATTCCTGCTGCGAGTCTCTGATTCCAGTGAGGTCTGAAGGGTATCAATCATTCTCTGCTGGTTCCTCTTGGACTGCTCCATCTCTTCATCTTTCTCAGCCAGTTTACGTTCAATATCAGCTTTGATTTGATTGAACTCCAGCTGAGCTCTAAGAATCTTGCTTTCCTCATGTTCAAGGGAGCCCTATGAAGAGAAAAAGGGGTGTTATTACTGAGATCACATTTTGTGTAACCCTTTGTTTTTGGGGTTGGAGTTCACCTCCCTTAAAATAATCTGTAATAACCAATTGCTTTAAACAGCTCCTTGCTTTAAAAAAATGTCATCTGAATATGAATTGGGGGGTTGCTTTTGTTTTACCTCAGCCTCCTCCAGAGCAGATTGTATCTCTTGTTTCTCCTGCTCCAGTAGTTTCCTAAGTTTCTCCAGCTCATGAATATTCTTCCCACTCTCACCAAGTTGCTCACTGAGGTCAGAGATTTCCTCTGTGCAATAGAAATAATGGTCACACTTTATTTAAAGGTCAAATTATCGCTATTAACAAACTATTAACTATGAATTTAGCCTCACTAAACTTTTAATTTGCTGCATTTTATTGGTTAGTAAGGTAGTAATGTTTAACTTTAGCCATTGGGTAGGATTAGGGATGTAGAACATGGTCATGCGGAATATGTGCTTTTATAAATACTAATAAACAGACAATATGTTAATAATAGGCATGCTAACTACTTAATAGTGAGAATTGGTTTCTATACAAAAGTGTCACCAAAATAACATATGACCTCACAAATACAAGGAATTAAACCAGTGGTTTGCAGTTGTAAAACCATCCTTACCTTGGAGATTCTTGTTCTCCCTCTTCATGCTCTCAAGGTGATCCAGTGACTCCTCATATGCGTTTTTCAATTTAAAGAGTTCAGTGCTCAGAGATCTAGCTTCTTTTTGAGCACTTTCCAGTTCAGACTGGGACTCCTCATACTTTTGCTTCCACTCAGCAAGAACCTGGTTTAAAGTTACCAATGTTAATAAGAGCAGAACCATTTTAATCAAGTATTTTTCAATTAAAGAATAGTACTGGACCCTCTCCATAGTTATAAACTTAAATTAATATCAATTTAATTGACAGTTTTCTGAAGATCATTGTTATTTTACATGCTTCATTTCATTTTGCATTTATATGGCAACTGTCACTGCTTTTCAGGGTACTTTCTCTTTCCCTTACCTTGTCAAAGTTTCTTTGCTTCTTGTCCAGAGCAGCGGCAGCAGCATTGGATCTCTCTACATCCACCATGAGATCTTCAATCTCATTCTGCAGCCTGTGCTTGGTCTTCTCCAGAGAGGAGCATTTAGCATTGACTGCTTCCACTGCTTCTTCTGCATCTTGCAGACGCTGAGCCAGTTTCTTCCTATTATAAATAATCAAAATACCAAATATGTTTGACCATCTAAAGCATCATTTATTACAGAATTTTAACGTTTAATAGGCAGCGAACCCAGCAGAAAAGTCTAAATATATTTTCTCTCGTTACTGAAGGCCAAAGCTCCTTCAAAATATAAATATTGGTTTCTTACTTGGCTTCCTCCAGCTCTTCCGTCCTCTGGATGGCATCAGTTTCATACTTAGTTCTCCACTGAGCCACCTCAGAGTTTGCCTTGGAAAGACTCCGCTGCAGTTCAGCTTTGGCTTCTTGCTCCTCCTCGTACTGTTCCCTCAACAGATCAGCATCATGACGAGCAGATTGAACTGCATGGGCCAGGGCATTCTTAGCCTAAACACAAACAAATATTTGGTTCCAGTGAATTTCTATCTAATTGCTTAAATCTTTCACAAAAAAAGAAAAAGAGCTGAGAATGAGATTTTGAAAACCTTGATCTCTTCCTCTAGCTGTCTCTTGAGGTCTTCTGCCTGCTGAGTGTAGGACTGCTTGCCTCTTGTCAACTGAGACACCAGGGAGTCTTTCTCCTCTAGCTGTCTGGACAGTTCACCTGAAATACGATATCAATTTTTTTGTTTTTTAAATGATCACTATGGCACAGTAGGTAACATAACAATATTTTGTGATTTTACCATTCTCAGTTTGCAGCTTGGCTTTTTGCATGGAGAAGTCATTGATTGTGCGCTGGCCTTCCTCGCTCTTGGTCCTGTACTCACTCATCTGGTCTTCCAGAGTTCTGCACATTTTCTCCAGGTTTGCCTTGAAGATTAAATAGATGATATTTGATTGCTTTTTTTACTGACAACACATAAGCTATGTGTTAGACCTATCATTCCTATTACTCACCTTGGCCTTTACAAGCTGCTCCATGTTGGAGACCACATCATCCAGTTCCAGTCTAAGTTCACTCTTCTCTTTCTCCAGCTTCTGCTTCACTCTCTGAAGGTTGTCAATCTGCTCTCCCAGATCGGCCACACTGTCAGAATGTTTCTTTCTCAGAGTAGCCGCGGTGGCCTCATGTTGCAGAGTGGCCTCTTCAAGGTCTCTTCGCAGCTTCTGTAACTCGGCTTCACGTTTCTTGTTCATCTCAATCTGGGCAGATGTGGCTCCACCAGCCTCCTCCAACCTCTCACTGATCTCCTCCAGTTCTCTGGACAGATCTGCTCTCTGTTTCTCAACTTTGGCACGAGCGGCTCTCTCAGCCTCCAGCTCTTCCTCCAACTCTTCAATCCGAGCCTGGTAATGTGAGGAAACCAAAGTTAATGCCAACATGCCTAACTGTCCTACTATGTAAAATTTTTACCTGCAGCTCCTTTAGTTTCTTCTGGAGTTGGGCTTCTATAACCTGACAATCTTCAATCTTGCTGTTGAGCTGGCTTATTTCAAAGTCTTTTCTGTCAAATAAGCAAGATGACACAACATGGATTAAAAGGTCTTTTAATATTAAAATAAGATTGTAAAGCTTTTATAATATATAATATATCTTACTTCTTTAGCCGCTCATCCGTCTGCTGCTTGTCATTTTCTAAATCCATCAAATTCTCTTGAGTCAACTTCAAGTCACCCTCAAGCTTTCTTTTAACTCTCTCAAGATCCATGCGAATTTTCTTTTCTTGTTCCAGAGAACCTTCAAGCTAAATTTCATCCAAAATAATTATAATAATAAATAATTATAAATATAAATTTATAAAAATAAATATGCAATTGATTTAATTCTAGTGTTATGTTTTGTGGCTCTCACATCATCCACTTGTTGCTCCAGCTTAGCTTTGGCTTTGGTCAGTGTGTTGACTTTATCTTCCTCACTCTGGAGGTCATCTAGTGTTTGCTGATGGGCCTCCTGCAGAGCTTTCTTCTCTTTGGTCAGCTTAGCAATGATCTCATCCAAAGCTGCCATCTCTTCTGTCAGGTTTTTAACCTACAGAATTGTGTAATTGTATCAGGAGACTCCTAGCAAACCAATCTTACATCTCAGACATGTTCATTTTTGAAAACTGACCTTGTTCTCAGTGGCATGTTTCTCTTTCTCCACTTTGGCCAGAGTGAGCTCAAGATCATCAATGTCCTTCTTGAGCTCAGAACATTCATCCTCCAGCTTTCGTTTCTTGGCAGTCAGGTCAGCATTCATTTCCTCTTCATCCTCCAGCCTCTCAGTCATTTCTTTGACTTTGCCTTCAAACTGGATCTTGCTCTTGATCAGACCCTCACATCTCTCCTCAGCATCTGCAAGATTATCTTGCTCCTATCAGAGAGGGGAGAAAAATAAATGCAGGTTTATTTCCGCAAGACGAGGGGACGTCACCCATAGATGATTTCACATGGACTAAGCCCCCAAGAATTGGGCCACTTTCTGACGAATTGAAAAATTAAAACAACCAACCATCTCTGTCAAAACTGCATAGTGTTCACTTTATAAATTAAATGTAGATTATCTGTTCAATTAATATAAAACCGACTGCGGGAACTAGGGCTGCACGATATTGGGAAAAAATGACATTGCGATATTTTATTTTTCTGCGATATATATTGCGATATGAAATCTAATCTAATTGTTTCTTACAAACAAAAATGGGGTGAGCATTTACATTCTCATTTTAAATGATTTAAACATCGACACCATCATGTCAATTGATTAATATGCACGAGGGAGAGAGAGCAAGACAGCGCTTGTGTTGTTTGAAGCGCTCGCTCTCTCTCTCTCTCTCTCGCGGTCTCTCTCTCTCGCGGTCTCTCTCTTGCGCGCTCTCTCTCTCTCTCTTGCGCTCTCTCTCTCGCGCGTTCTCTCTCTCGCGCGCTGTCTCTCGCTCGTGCTCTCTCTCTCGCGCTCTCTCCGAATCACATTCGTCAAGGGCCGGGGAGCAGCTGGCCTGTACAGTTAATGAATAACGGATCAACTACGACAGCCTACATCGCACATCCTGCGATGTGACTATCGTGAATTCGTACATCGCGATATCGATGCTTAAACGACATATCGTGCAGCCCTAGCGGGAACATATATATATGAATTCGCTGTTTTACCTTTTGACTACTTTTAAGGGTTATTCTGTGGCATTTATAAGCCTTTTGATTGGTTGTGTTATGGAGATGTAAAAACAGTTACACTCACTTAGTGTACACTCTTCTCTGTTCCATTAACTGTTCTTTCAGTTAATGTGCACGATGTCATCTGACTATCTGAAGCGTCTGTCATAGCAAATCAGCCCAAGCTGTTGTGAATAATTAAGCGAAGCATCTTCTTTTAAAATTTTTAAAGACACCAACCCGTCATCGATGTACTATCGTTATTTGCCATGTCACAAATTGTGACGTCAACACAATGTAGATTTTAAACCCGGAAGATGAAAATAATGCAAAAAATATAACAAAAAATTATCCAACAGTTGAAATGAACGGATGCTAACATTGTCTTCTATGATGTGCAACACAAACACCTAAAGCAACCCTTTAAAAAGCGATATACTGTATGAACGCAACTGTATTATGCATACTAACTATTAGCATCTGCTCTAGTGGGTTCTGTATAAAGTAAAAAATGCATAATTTTAGTCCCACATGAACTTACAGACTGCATTGCAAGCTGAAGGTCATTCTTCTCTTGGAGAATGGAAACCATCTTTTCTTCAAGCTCCTTTCTGCGAGCTTCAGTTTTGGCGTAAACCTCCTTCAACTTCAGGAATTCTTCCTTCATGTTGGCCATCTCTTTCTCAGTCTCAGCAGATTTCAGCAGAGGCTTGATCTTGAAGTAGAGCTTCATCCAGGGCCAATTCTTGACACCCATGAAGGCACGGATATTCCACTGGATCACAAGCAAGGCATCTCTATAGATGTTTAATAAGAATGTTCAGTCATATATTATAACTTGCAAGTTAGAGAAAAGATTAATGTATGAAGAGCTGAAAACTAACCTTCTCTCCACAATTTTCTGGAATTCCATTCTTGATAGAAAACCACGAGATCTGGACTGAATTCCAGTAATAATAAGTGCAAGACGGTCGTCTCTCATCTCTTCAAGAGTTCCCAGAAGACCAGCCTTAAAAAACACCTGAATAGCAAAGAATTTTGTGTCAAAAAGAATGAAAATAGAACAGTGCCTTTGTAAAAAGTTATTGTTAATATAAAAATACCTTAGTATGTCCTAACTTGTACTGGCTGTGATCAATGTCAAGAGAACCCAGAAGCTTTTCTGCACCCTTCTTATTATCAATGAACTGTCCCTCAGGGATAGCCGCTGGATTTAGGATCCGGTACCTACAAAAAGAAACACATGAACAATCATTTTATGCTTTTAGTGCATTATTTATTTTTTTTTTTAACATATGTATTTGTTTATTTCTAGCAAATGCTGCAGAGTTGGTGAAATTTGCAATAACTTAGAATCACTCATAAGATTATTTTGTAGGACATAAAAGCCATTTAGTTTCATACTTACCGTTGTTTGAAATCTCCATACAGGATCCTGTTGGGGAAGCCCTTTCTGCAGATTCTGATGCCCTCCAGCACACCGTTACAGCGCAGCTGGTGCATGACCAGAGGATTCTCCATCGCCCCAGGAGTCTTAGTCTCATTGGGAATCAGGCAACGCACAAAATGAGGGTGAGTTGACTTCAAGTTGGTCATGAGCTTGTGCAGGTTTTCCTGTTGGTAGACCATAAAGGATTTTAATTTATATGCAATAAAACCATGTCAAAAAAAAGTAGTGTCATATTAATAAATAACCTTACCCTATGGAGGGCTGACACTGTTTGGAATGAAGAACCCTTCTTTTTGGTACCTCCTTTGGCACTCTTAGCTCCTGAATCTGTGAAATACATATGTTTGTTGTTGCTATATTATATAGTAAAATAAGTGATTACCATATGTTAATTTCACCCTTTAGTGTGTACTTGCCTGCATCAGTAGCAGCATAATTAGCAAATAGGACAGAAAGCAGTTTCATGGTGGACTTCTGGAACAACCCTACAACCGTCTCATTTAGAGGGTCTTTGTTCTTCACCAGCCAGTTTGAGATGTTGTAGTCAACAATGCCGGCGTAGTGAACCAGGGAGAAATGCGCCTCTGGTTTACCCTTGACAATCCTGGGCTTCTGGAAGTTAGGACTTTTGCCCAAGTGGTTGTCATAAAGCTTAGATTTGAATGTTGCATCACTGGCTTTGGGGAACATGCACTCCTCTTCAAGAATGGACATGATACCCATGGGCTAAAATGAGTAATAGATTGGACGGTAGAATAGAATGGAATAGACGGTCAATATGTCAGTAAGAGAAAAAAATAGGACCCCCACAGTATGTTCATTTAATATTCACCCACCTTCTCAATTAACTCAATACAAGCCGCTAAGTCCATGCCAAAGTCAATGAACACCCATTCAATACCCTCCTTCTTGTATTCCTCTTGCTCCAGCACAAACATGTGATGGTTGAAGAACTGCTGCAACTTCTCATTAGTGAAGTTGATGCACAGCTGCTCAAAGGTGTTGTACTGCAGATGGAAAATGTTGTATAATCACAGTGGCAAAGTAAAAAAAAAAAAAAACTGAAGATATTATCATTAATCAGTAGATGTAATCTTACATCAAAGATCTCAAATCCGGCAATGTCCAGCACACCAATGAAGTACTGACGAGGCTGTTTGGTGTCCAGGGATTGGTTGATTCTCACAACCATCCAGAGAAACATCTTCTCATACACTGACTTTGCCAGAGCACCAATAGAGTAGTACACCTGACAAAGGAAATATTAAATTTTCTGAATTTCACAAACTGTAAACTCTACAGAGATACAATTTTGTTTGTATATATAACGTCCATTAGAATATTTGGTTACACTTTACAAAAAGGTTCCACTAGTTAATGTATTCTCTGTATAAACAATACAATTATTATAGTGTTTATTAATCTGTGTTAATGTAAGGTAATGAAAATACAGTTGCTCATTCTGAGTTACCAGTGAACATTATTGTAAAGAGTTACTGAATATTATTTTCATTTCTCACCTGTTGGACACTCTGTCCCTTGGTGACCCACTCATTTCCTACTTTGACTCTTGGGTGGCACAAACCCTTGATGAGATCAGCAGAGTTCAAGCCCATCAGATATGCGACTTTGTCAGCATCTACATGTTAAAAAGAATACAGAGCTATGAATCTATATACTATATATCTTAGACTTTTTTCCATTTATGAAGCTGAGATTGCTGACCCTCAGTCCCATCAGCCTCTGCCTGTTCCTCTCGCTGCTTCTGCTTGAACCTCATGTTGCCGTAGTGCATGACAGCACCAGTCAGCTTGTAGATGCCTGCCTTTTCTTCTGTAGTGAAGCCCAGCACATCAAACGCTTCCTACAGTAGAGCGGGTCAAAATGCTTAATATTCTTTCTTTTTTTTTCAAGTTCATTAAAAGACTTCCTTAAAACTCTTTAAATGCCTAAAATTGAGAATCATTTAGTCATCAGTTATTCTAAAACTGCATGCCAGATAGATTTCTGTGGAGCACAAAAGGAGATGTTTTTTCCGACATGTTCATACACCAAATTATCCTATGGCTTTGGAAGAACAAGTTGTGTGGAGCATTACTTTTACTATGCTTTACTGCTTTTACTGTTTGTTATTTTGTGTTTCACAGCAGAAATGCAGTCGTACACATTGTCAAAAGTCTTCATGACAAAACTTAACATTTTGGGTGCACTACTTCTTCTAATATTTTATACCATGATAACTTGTATTGTGAACTGTCTATGTGTTAACAAACACTTACATCAGTGGCCATCAGCTCGTCACGGTCATCAATAGACTGCACTTGTGTCTCTCCTTGGGAGATGAAGGAGTAGTCATAGGGGTTGTTGGTGATGAGCAGCATCTCTAAGAAGAAATGGGAACATAGATCAGAAAATACTAAAATAAAAAATTAAATGTTCATGAATATGACAGGTAATTTTACCCAGTAGTTCTGGTTTTCTCTGGGAGAGGATCTGGTAGAAGATGTGGTAGTCTCTCTCGGCCTTGAGCTGAAAAGTGACGCGAGACTTCTCCAGCAGATCTAAATGAATTGATGCATAGATGAATAACAAAACAGATGCATTTCATCAATGTGTGACTGTTGGAATGATGCTGGGCAGTAAATACTTACAAGTCTCAATGTCAGCAGAAGCTAACTTTCCACTGATTCCAAAATGGATACGGATAAATTTACCCTGTAAATAAAGCAAGATTACAATATATAACAAGCTCATTCAACAGAATGTGAAGCACATATAAAATATGTACACCAATTTGAACCCTACTTACGAATCTGGATGAGTTGTCATTTCTAATGGTCTTGGCATTACCAAAAGCCTCCAGAGCAGGATTACACTGGATGATTTGATCCTCCAGAGTTCCCTGTGAAAATTACATTTTCTTTAACATTTGGTATACCATTGACATATGGCATTGTTTTATGTAGTCTTGTAAAATAATAATAGTAGTAATCCATAAATAATCTAAGTCACAGTGGAAGAAATAAAGACTAAAACTTAACTTATAAAGACATCATTAATTGAATGTTTTTTTTTGCATGCAATGCTAAAGTGTACTATTTATGGAGGCTATATCTTTAACACCAAGCATTTCTGCAGACTCTGTTGATACTCTCCTTGATTCATTTAACTCAAAAGTTAAGAATGTTATTGATGATATTGCTCCAATAATAGTCAGTAAGAAAACAAACAGACAGAAATCAGTTTGGAGAAGATCAACAGCAGTTCAGACTATGAAAAGACAATGCAGAAAAGCAGAGCGGATGTGGAGGAAGTCGAAACTTGAAATTCACTATAGCATCTGTAAAGACAGCCTTCATGATTTTAATGTGAAACTAGCCACAGTTAGACAGAACTTCTTCTCAAACCTTATAAACAGTAACTTAAATAACACTCATACTCTTTTTGCCACTGTTGAGAGACTGACAAACCCCCCAAGTCAGATTCCCAGTGAAATGCTCTCAGACAGCAAATGCAATGAGTTTGCTTCTTTTCTGAGAAGATCATCAATATCAGGAAGGCGATTGGCACATCCTCAAGAAATGCTCTTTCTGGGACATTTCCAAACTCCCTAAAAACTGCAGTTGTTAAGCCCCTCTGAAAAAGAGCAATCTTGATAACACCATTTTGAGCAATTTTAGACCAATATCCAATCTTCCTTTTATAGGCAAAATCATAGAAAAGGTCGTTTTTAATCAGCTGAACAAATACTTAAACTCAAATGGATACCTGGACAATTTTCAATCTGGTTTCTGAACACATCACAGCACAGAGACAGCACTCATTAAGATAATAAATGATATTCGCTTAAATTGTGACTCTGGCAAAATATCGGTGCTGGTATTGCTAGATCTCAGTGCTGCGTTTGACACTGTTGATCATAACATACTACTAGAGAGACTGGAAAACTGGGTCGGGCTTTCTGGGATGGTACTCAAATGGTTCAGGTCATACTTAGAAGGGAGAGGTTATTATGTGAGTCTAGGAGAGCATAAGTCTAAATGGACGTCCATGACATGCGGAGTCCCACAAGGGTCAATTCTTGCACCGCTCTTGTTTAGCCTTTATATGCTTCCACTAAGTCAAATAATGAGAAAGAACCAAATTGCCTATCACAGCTATTGTGAATGAATACCTTGACTCTAGGGGTCAAACAACTAAAAATCAAGTCAGGAATCTTGGTGTGATTCTGGAGACAGACCTTAGTTTCAGTAGTCATGTCAAAGCAGTAACTAAATCAGCATACTATCATTAAAAAACATTGCAAGAATTAGATCTTTTGTTTCCAGCCAAGACTTGGAGAAACTAGTTCATGCCTTCACCAGCAGGGTGGACTATTGTAATGGGCTCCTCACTGGCCTTCCCAAAAACACCATTAGACAGCTGCAGCTCATCCAGAACGCTGCTGCCAGGATTCTGACTAGAACCAGAAAATCTGAGCATATCACACCAGTCCTCAGGTCCTCACACTGGCTTCCAGTTACATTTAGGATTGATTTTAAAGTACTTTTACTCGTCTATAAGTCACTTAATGACCTAGGACGGAAATATATTTCAGATATGCTCACTGAATATAAACCTAACAGAGCCTTCAGATCATTAGGATCGAGTCAGTTAGAAATACCAAGGGTTCACACAAAACAAGGGGAGTCCTCCTTTAGTTACTGTGGAATCAGCTTCCAGAAGAGATCAGATGTGCTAAAACACTGGTCACATTTACATCTAGACTTAAAACTCATCTGTTTAGCTGTGCATTTATTGAATGAGCACTGTGCAATGTCCGAACCGATTGCACTATATTTTCACTGGTTTTTATTTTACTTTTTTTTTTTATGTAAAATCATTTTCTAACTTTTTTTAAATTCATTTTAAGTAAATGTTTTAATCATTTTAAAAGTTTTAAAATGGCTTGTTTTATTTTTGTTATTATTTTTCTTCATTATTATTTTACTTTCTTTTATGTAAAGCACTTTGAATTACCATTGTGTACGAAATGTGCTATATAAATAAACTTGCCTTGCCTATATAAAAGGTAAATTCATTCATCCATTATAAACCAATATTTTGGGAATTTAGCACCTTTTTCTCCATTGATGCATCCTTCTTGGTTGGTGCTGCTGCAATGCTGGCAAAGTACTGGATGACTCTTTTAGTGTTCACAGTCTTTCCAGCACCGGATTCTCCACTAAGAATAAAAACATTTAAATTAAAACTCTGAGAAAATGCAGCATAGAAAGAAAATATCGGTGACAGGAGAAATGTCATGTGTGTAATACATACGTGATCAGGACAGACTGGTTTTCTCTGTCTGTGAGAAAGAAAAAAAAAAGAAAGTTCTTATTTACACATTGCAATGTAAATCTCCCAAAGCAAACAACATAAATAAATACTACAAGTCATCACCTGACAGCATGTATTGGTAGGCGTTGTCAGAGATGGAGAAGATGTGAGGAGGAGCCTCAGTTCGTTTCTTTCCTCTGTAGGCAGTGACGACTTCCTGGTTGTACACCGGGAGCCCCTTGTAGGGGTTGACAGTGACACAGAAGAGCCCAGAGTAGGTCTGTAAGAGATTCACAGCAGCTTCAGATCTGCTCATATGTTATAAAGTAAATGTGTGAGCATTTTAAGATGCCACTCACGTAGATCATCCAGGCTGCGTAACGCTCTTTGAGGTTAAACAGCACAGCTGGCTCATGCAGGAAGGTGAACATCGCCATGTCCTCAATTTTATCAAACTTCGGCGGGTTCTGAGGATGGACATCAATCTCCTTCACAGTTACTGTCTGTGGATAACATACAAAAGATGTTTCACACCTCAAATTTAAAGAACGTCTGTACGTACTCTACATTGACACCACTACTCTATATAAACAATACAGATATTAAACCATACCTTTCCAAATTCAGTGTTAACAGTGACTTTGTCACCGTCTCTACTGGTGATAGAGGCTTTGACGTACTCAACCTCAGCATCAGGCACAAAGCATTCCTTCTTCATGTCGAAGATGCGAGTCTGGGCCTCCAGACGCTCCTTGTCTGATTTACGCAGAAAGGAAGCAGCAGGTCCGAACTCTGCCATCATGGCGTCCCCCATCTTTCAGTCAGACTGAGGCAAAGAAAACAAGAATTTTGCATAAAAATATTGGTGCATAAAAAAGGTAATAATTATCATCATGAGCTATACCTAAAATTTCTAATCAACAATTGATCTGTCAATTGACAAGCTGCAAAATTAAAATATTGGATAAAAGCATGCCTTACCAGATAAAATCCAATAAAAGTCCAAGTCCTTGCAATTAAAAAAATAAGCATCATTAATAAAAATGCATCCTATTATGTTGTTAAGTCCTCATTATCAACTCAAATTAAATTATTTGTGCTGCTGTATAGCAAAGATTCGATCTTAACAAACACAAACCATCTTACCTTCAGGTGGTACAATGATGTGAGCTTGAACCATTGTGTTGTTACGTATCGCTTTATATAGAGGCACAATGACTGTGACGTTGACTCTGTATTTGGTCTGGGTCACTTGTGTGTGTAGCTTTTTTTGGGTGCCTGAAAAAAATGTCTGTGTCAGTCTGAGCATGTGGTGTGTGGCGAAACATGAAAGATAAGAAAGGATCTTAATCACAATGGTGCTATTTTTGTCCCATGTGTTTATTTTTCAAGATATCAAATCTTTACAAAAGTTAAGTATGCGCATATGTCATAATTTGTAGTTGGTTCCATTAGCCAAATTTACACCATCTTTGAATTTTTTATGTGCATTAAACATGACAGGTGCGGAAACTCTTGTGTGAAGTGCGCCACAGTTAAACTTGCTTCACACAATCTTTTTGTTTAAATCAAATCCTAATCATACAAAGCTTAATTAATGCCTGTGATGCAGTCATTTTCACAGGTTTATCTTTGTGCTCAAGGATAAAGACGAGGTAACAATGCCTCAAAAATCAAGATGGCTGTCAGGGAAAGGTACAATTGTCAGTAGACAGTTGCCAGTAATGGCAACAATGGATATTTGCGGCCTTTTGATCTCTCCCAATGCAGAGACAGCTGCTACTCTTGCTTGTTCGTGTTTGTAGCTGTGACCTTTCTTGACTACGCAGTTGATATATCATCACCTGTGGTTTACAGGTTGTAACAAGTTCAAGTGCAGTCATACAAACGAACAAAAGCTTCATTCAAGTTCATCCATTTGTTCTTCCAGAATCTTCCAGCTCTTGAAAGATTCCCAAAACAAATTTATCAAACCGATTCTGTTAGATACAAAAAGCAGTTTGTATGTTTACAGAAGTGATGTAGCACTCGTGCAGGTAACATTGAGGTGCTTTTTCCTTTTTATTATTCCAGAAAGATCATGATGAGCAGGTTAAACTAACCACTTTAACTGCCAATCACTTTTTTAACCGCATTACTGTATTATCAACTCTACAGTGTTGATTTGTAGGGGAGCCGTGTCAGCCATTGCTCAAGACCTTTTGTGAGGATAGGATCCTGCCTTGACCTCTCGTCTCTGTTATTCTGCACCCCCCTAACACTTTTGCGATCTATTCTAGGCCCCTCATCCTCTACAGCACTTCATTCTCAGCTGTCTACTAACCCTTGTTTATCAGCACTCAGGAGTAAGAATGGAAGAAACAGTGCAACCTTATGGCTAATTTGTAATTGGAGCTTCCTTTTGTCATTGGAATAGTATGGTCTTGCATCTGTTGGGTTAAATAGGAGTCTAATGTGTCTCAGCTTTTTGTCCTCTGCTGTTTCTGCAGCACATTCAACAGTTTCAAGGAAAAGATATTGCTTGTGATATTGAGCCAAAAGATGCGATATACGTACAGTGGGGTTCAAAACAAGGTTATTGTAGTTAACTAAAACCATAAAAAAGTGTATTTAGAAGAATATAAAATTTGCATTATTTAGTGGTCTCGCATTTTGAAAGCATTGTATATTGCTCAACTAAATGACACCGTCTGGTGGCAGTACACTGCAGTTATAACGATTGTCTGTACATTGTCATTGAGTATCGAAAAACTTCAGTGTGCAGTGGATATTTTAAATATCAACATCAATTTGTACATGTACATATATAAACAGAATATCAAAACAAAAAGGCACTCTGACTAGTAAGTCTAAATGCATCGTGCATCTGCTGCATTGTGTACCCATGCTCAAAAGTTTACAAATAGCCTTCATATGCTTCAGAGCAATGGTTCATGTCTGTTACTGTCCCTCAGAGAGCTGACCGTGGGTCACCCTTCAAGTTGTTTTGTTTACAAGGCATTGTTTCCTTTACTTTAGCCTTGAGGACAAAGATAACCCGTTAAATTCATTTGAGCCCCTTTATGATGGAAGAGATCAGCGAGGGTTGTGTCATGCTTTGAGACACAGTATGTAGGACACGTCTCATCTGTAGACGTCCATTACTGGAACTCTTGCTGCTTAAGTTACATGACCTACTAAGGGGGAAAACAATGCATCCTCAATGCTGACATGGGATATTGTTTAACCACCTTGACCTTTTAAGAGCTAAGGCAATGTTAAAAACCCCTTGCCTTTCACCCCCCATTTTTTGGCATGGAGACACAAATGACATACCCAAAATAAAAAGATGTTTCTTACTAGATACATAATCCAACATATGTTCAAAAAAGCTGACGCTCCAAAGTTTACAAACATGAAAATAAAAATATTAAAAACACATTTTTTAAATGTATAAAATAATTTGTTGATGTAGGATATGATTTTAGAAACATAATGAAGCTAAAGCCAGAAGTCTACTAATGCTTCATTTGAAAATTTGTGATATAATTACTAAAACTAAATCTTATTAAACATTTTCTAAGACCATGTCATGTGTGTTTTTAGAGAAGGCTAATAAAAGGCGAATTAAATTGATTTATGACCCCTGTAAGCTGTCCTGTGTGCTTTTATCTTATTTTTCGCTCAGCAAACTGCCTCATTCATGACTATTGTTCTTACGAAATGAGCCTTTCACACACTGGCCAGGTATGAGACATAATCCTCATTATTATTTTAACATTATTCTTTTCTTTTATTCTGCCATTATGAGCCTTTGTTCTGGTATTTCAAGGCTTACCGAGCCACATCGCTTCAATCCCACTATACATTTACCTATTATCAACTATTATCAAAAGTCTTCCTGTGTATAAAAATTCCATAAAACATTTTCTTACGACCTTATGTGAATTATGACAAAATGCATCATGAAGAAGAACCGCAGCTGTTGTAGCTGCATTAGAGCTAACAATAGCATCAAGCTACATAAGACAATTTATGAAATTATTAGTACACTTTTTTCTCAAAACTCACTTTAAACCACCAACGAGTGTTTGTGATAACTTCCTTTTGCGATCACATGTGGAATTTGGTCATTTACTGTTGTAAAAATATGCTATGTATAGCCTTTTATATCGCTGCACAAACTAGCATTTCATATGTACATATTTTCATGGTTTTCAAAATGCCTCAAATCTCATACAAACCCCATATCCTTTCGTAATTGTGTGTTTATTATATTAGTTTTTTGTGTGTGTGTGTAAAAGTTTTTATCTGCATTTGTTATTGTCAGATATGTACATTACATATGTAAATTACTGTTACGGCAAAACATTTTTTTCCAAAACAGTGGTCAAATATCAATGCTAGAGTCTTTAATCTTTCTACTGATTGCACAGTTTGTGTGTTATTTAATGTCCTGTGAAAGTGAAACAACAATAATCTGGGGCCGTTCACTATCTTTGACCGCAAAGGGGTTAATGCACAAATAGGCTCCAATTTATTTAATATTTTCATTGTTCAAGTCTTTACATCCTTAAAACCTCTTTTATTAAGATGTTTTACATTATGTGCATCAGTGGCTCCTCTCATGTGTGCGCTAAGCTTTATGGAACTCTTAATATAACACAAGTGACAAGTGTTAAAATTACTACTCTTTCTTCATCCTCTCAAGTGTTGAGTAAGCCCCTCCCTTCCCCAGCTCCACCTTTATACAACACGTCTGTCAGAGCCACTGCATCACCTTGAGCAACAATAGACAGTTGTCACATCCATCCTACCAATTGAGTCGTTCTGTACCGGACAGTTCTCTCATCTGAAACATTTAGTTCTTTTCATTTATTTCTGATGATTGGAAAAGGTACGTTACCTACATATGTTATCTACAGATCTATGTATGTATTTATTTACATATTCAGTATGTTAAGGGTCTGACCTTGTTTTAATGTTAATGTTTCTTTGTTTTATGAGAATGATCTGCATTATGGTGCGTTCACACCACCGCTGACGAGAGCGTTAAAGTGGCCGGAACTCGTTAATTTTCAATGTGAGCCGGCGGCGATCTCAGACAAGTCTTGGACAGTGAAGGCGTTGAGGACAGTTGAAGTCAGGTCAACTTTATGGTAATGAGCTATGACGCAGTTGGGCGGCAACCAATCGGAATGCAGAAGTCCTCCGCTTAAGAGGATTCCGAAGTACGAAGTCCTATAATCATTGGTTCGGATCACATTAGTTCCCAAGCATTTCAATGCTAGAAGGTTTGTTTTTCAATGCAAAAGCAAATTAATTTGCTCAAAACAACATCGATTTGACCAGTTGCATTTATCTACACTTTAACCAGGACAGTTTTTTCAATGTAGGCTGTGCAAAAAATAATGTTAATATTAATTAAAGACCAAGGCTAGTAAATGTCTCCTATAAACTGCATGTTGAAGTTAGCACTTAACCATGAACACAGAAACACACCACACAAATGGCTTTTATTGGTTTATTTCGTTAGTAAATATGTACCTATTATTAAGTTCTTTCTACATTTAAAATATTTCATGAGGCTAACATGTATGTTACTTGTGGTCAATCTGTACAAGATCAACATGCTTGTTTAACTTTGCAGCTCCTTTAAATACAAGACCAAGTGTTCAATCGTCAGAGCGTCCATGAATCTTTCTACAGCATTATTGTCAGGGCGGCCTGAGTGAATTTTTACGCTCTCAGCGGAAGTGTGAACGCACGGTTATTGTGGATTTTATTGTCATAAATGTTGATTATAATGCAGACAATTTTACTAATCCATTATTGTTGATGACTACATGAACCAGAACACCATATCTTGACAAGATTAGAATTTTGTTGTAGTCAGTTTATGCCTGAACAAAAAGGTCTTAGCAAGTATTTAGGCTCTTTGATTTGGCTTAGTTATGTGATGATGCCAATTTAGTTTTGAATAACACAACGTGGCAAAAGTTTAATCTGCACATTTGCTTTATTCTACTGATCTAGAAACTAATGGATTCAAAGATACACAACATATTCTGAGAGATGGCAGAGCTTCATTCCTCATCATGTCCTTTCTGTTCAAGGGAGAAAAAAGACGTAAGATTAATCTAAAGTCTTATTAGAAAATTTAATCAATTTTGCCCATGGAAATAGCTGTTTAGGATTCATTAAATGGCTCCTTTCAAACTATAATTGCACTAACATGTTTCTCAATGGAGTTGCCATTAGCTCTGCTTATCAAGGTTTTTGTTGCAACAGAATATTGTTTTCTACAAAAGTTATTGAAACATTTAGGTGTAGGTGGTTGACACAGTTAAATAGTTCATTTGGTTTGCTTGGTTTGAGTACATATGCATCAAATCTGCCAAATCATCTAACATTTGTATGCGGAAAACAAACATTTACCTTAGAGCTGGTGTCTCTGCTCTTGGCTCTCAGCTTGTTGACCTGAGATTCAGCAATATCAGCCCTCTCCTCTGCTTCATCCAACTCATGCTGGATCTTACGGAACTTGCCCAGATTAGAATTGGCCTGCTCCTCCTGAAAACACATGGAGATGTTTTCTCAAGCAGTTCTATGCAAAACAATCAAGTGACAGTAATAATATAATCACAATCCAAATCGATTCAAACCAAAAAATCATGGTAATCATGCTTAAAGGATTCGTTTACCCAAAAATGAAAATTCTGTCATTAGTTACTCACCCTCATGTTGTTCGAAACCCATAAGACTTTCGTTCATCTTCGGAACACAATTTAAGATATTTTTGTTAAATTCTCATGGCTATCTGACCCTCCCATAGACACCAAGGTAACTAGCATGTTCAAGGTCCAGAAAAGTACCAAGATGATCGACGAAGTAGTCCGTGCAAAGTAGCTTCGAATCTTAAATTGTGTTCTGAAGATGAACTAAGGTCTTACGGGTTTCGAATAACACGAAGGTTATTGAAGAGTAATTAATGACTGAATTAAAATTTTTGGGTGAACTGATGCTTCAAGTAATATGAAATCTAACAGTGGACAAGCTAAATGTAACTTTGGCTTAGAAAGAAAACTTCATAAAGCTGTTTAGGTAGTGAAGGGAAAAACACTGAAGAGCCAGACTCAGCTGGTGGAGTCTACTGTACAGATTAAGATAAAAAAGGCAAATTTAGTAAATTCTCCCAAAACCCCTATTTATTTATTTATTTATTATTATTTTTAAACAAAAGCATCGTTATCTTTAGATTTCAAGAAATGCATACATTGTTACTGAAATTAACGTTAACATACCGCCTCTTCAGCAGCTCTCTTGTAGGACTTGACCTTCAGCTGGAGTTTATCCACGAGGTCTTGAAGACGAGCCAGATTCTTACGGTCTTCCTCAGTCTGTATATGTTAGTCATAGGGCATAAATTGACTGTCACTATTTGTTTTGTTTCATAAAATCTTTGCATGAATTAAAAGACAGTTATATGTCAGAGAAAGTGACCTGGTAGGTGAGCTCCTTGATGCGTCTCTCATATTTACGCACTCCTTTCACAGACTCGCTCGCCTTTCTCTGTTCTATCTCCACCTCATTTTCCAGCTCTCTCACCTAGAGAAATCAAAAATGATTTCAAACTGACCAATTCTGAAGCTCTGAGTACATATATTCATGAATAACAACAAACATGCAAGATGTATGAAAGGATAATGTATCATAAAGAACTGAGTTTGATAAACTAACCCTGGCTTCCAGTTTCTGGACCTGCTTCTTGCCTCCCTTCATTGCGATCTGCTCAGCTTCATCCAGACGGTGCTGTAGGTCCTTGATGGTCTGCTCCATGTTCTTCTTCATGCGCTCCAGATGAGCGCTGGTGTCCTGCTCCTTCTTCAGCTCTTCTGCCATCATGGCAGCATCAGTGATGGCCTTCTTGGCTTTTTCCTCAGCATTCCTGCACTCCTGCACTGCCTCCTCAACCTCAGTCTGAAGCTGAGTATTATCTCCCTCCAGCTTCTTCTTCTGATTCAGCAGACTGGTGTTCTAGACATAGACCATATGGACATTCATATAGTCTCTAGATAATCTTGTGAGGGTTTTACTAGTACTGTTTATCTAGTACTGAGGTGTCATACCTGAGAATGCAGGAGCTGGACTCTCTCACTGACGTCCAGCAGTTCCTGCTCAGCCAGTTTCCTTCCTCGCTCAGTCTGTTCCACCATTGATCTCAGCTCATCCAGTTCTGCCTGCAGCAGATTGTTGCGTCTCTCCACAATGGCGATGTTCTCTTTGAGATCATCATTACTGCGCAGAGCGTCATCCAGCTGCAGTTGGGAATCCTGTAAAGTATTTTTTTTTATAAATGAAAAGACTGCAGTTCTTTAAGATTTCAGTTTTGAATTACAATTTTTTTGAAAAAGAAAATAAAATAAGATTCTGGCATACTTTAAGATGTCCATGAAGACCCTTGAGTTGCTTCTGGGCTTCTGATGCCAGTCTGTTAGCCTGGCTGAGCTGAATCTCCATCTCATTGAGGTCTCCCTCCATCTTCTTCTTCAGTCTGAGAGCTTCATTCCTGCTGCGAGTCTCTGATTCCAGTGAGGTCTGAAGGGTATCAATCATTCTCTGCTGGTTCCTCTTGGACTGCTCCATCTCTTCATCTTTCTCAGTCAGTTTACGTTCAATATCAGCTTTGATCTGATTAAACTCCAGCTGAGCTCTAAGGATCTTTCCTTCTTCATGCTCCAGGGAGCCCTGACAGATAAGTTAACTTAGTTAATTAAAAAGCATGTTCAGATCTCTTAGAATACCCAATATTGTTTTCTTTTTAATTAATACATATCAACAATTAGATATCTAGATATACCTCAGCTTCCTCCAGAGCTGCTTGAATTTCAGCTTTTTCCTGCTCCAACTGCTTACGAATTTTCTCTAGTTCATGAATGTTCTTTCCACTCTCCCCAATTTGTTCAGTAAGATCAGCAATCTCTTCTGTTTTTTAGGAAATGTAATATAGGTTAAAGCATAAAAAATCTAAATAAATATTTACTTTTCATGATATGTGAATTCTTAATGACTGATAAACAACGGGCACCTTGGAGGTTCTTGTTCTCTCTCTTCATGGTCTCCAAATGATCCAGAGACTCCTCATAAGAGTTCTTCAGTTTGAACAGTTCAGTGCTCAGAGATCTGGCTTCCTTCTGGGAGCTTTCCAGCTCACTCTGAGACTCCTCATATTTCTGCTTCCATTCAGCTAGGACCTGTTTGATAGTTTCAGGGACTTTGATTAGCTACCATTGGAGCTTGATGAATCGTGAAAGATTATTTATATACAGTAAGTGTGTTTTTTTTTTTGACCTTGTCAAAGTTTCTTTGCTTCTTGTCTAGAGCAGCGGCAGCAGCATTGGATCTCTCTACATCCACCATGAGATCTTCAATCTCATTCTGCAGCCTGTGCTTGGTCTTCTCCAGAGAGGAGCACTTAGCATTGACTGCTTCCACTGCTTCTTCTGCATCTTGCAGACGCTGAGCCAGTTTCTTCCTTTATGAATAAACAAATAGTTCCAAAATAACTTAGTGAGGCTTTTGTCTTTCAATAGGAACAAGATATTTTTAGGTAAGTCGAACTTTATGAAATACTGTATTTCTTGTTTCATACTTGGCTTCCTCCAGCTCTTCCGTCCTCTGGATGGCATCAGTTTCATACTTAGTTCTCCACTGAGCCACCTCAGAGTTTGCCTTGGACATACTACGCTGCAGTTCAGCTTTGGCTTCCTGCTCCTCCTCGTACTGTTCCCTCAGCAAATCAGAATCATGACGAGCAGATTGAACTGCATGGGCCAGGGCATTCTTAGCCTATGAACATTGGAAATGTATAGTTAATAGTATACATATTATGAAAATAAGAAAAAACCTTGCTACTTGTACTCTGCATTAGACTATACGGGATTTGTCATAACACTTACATATTGTTGCTCTTTTGTTGTTTTGATGGCTTCTTTTGCCATCATTTGAATGTCACTTTGGATAAATGATGAAATGTACATGTAATACTTTGAAAAAGTAAAATACCTTAATTTCCTCCTCTAGTTGTCGTTTGAGGTCCTCAATCTGCTGAGTGTAGGACTGCTTGCCTCTTGTTAGCTGAGAGACCAAGGAATCCTTCTCTTCCAGCTGTCTAGAAAGCTCCCCTAGATAGAAGTATAACCATTACATCATAGAAAGTAGTGTGTTATTTTAGGAATATGTCTAAAAAAACAAATAAAGTGATATTCTATATTAGTACTTACCATTTTCGGTTTGCAATTTAGCTTTTTGCATGGTAAAGTCATTGATGCTGCGTTGTCCTTCTTCATATTTTGTTCTATATTCTGACATCTGGTCCTCAAAGGTCCTGCACATTTTCTCCAAGTTTGCCTGTATGGACATTAAATTGAACAAATTTGAAGCAGCACAGTGGATGAATAAAGCATAATTCTTGATAACACAAGAAAACATGGAAAGAAATCGTCACCTTGGCCTTGGCAAGCTGCTCCATGTTGGAGACCACATCATCCAGTTCCAGTCTAAGTTCACTCTTCTCTTTCTCCAGCTTCTGCTTCACTCTCTGAAGGTTGTCAATCTGTTCTCCCAGATCGGCCACACTGTCAGAATGTTTCTTCCTCAGAGTAGCCGCGGTGGCCTCATGTTGCAGAGTGGCCTCTTCAAGGTCTCTTCGCAGCTTCTGTAACTCAGCTTCACGTTTCTTGTTCATCTCAATCTGGGCAGCGGTGGCTCCACCAGCCTCCTCCAACCTCTCACTGATCTCCTCCAGTTCTCTGGACAGATCTGCTCTCTGTTTCTCAACTTTGGCACGAGCGGCTCTCTCAGCCTCCAGCTCTTCCTCCAGCTCTTCAATCCGAGCCTGGTATAGTAAGGAAAATCAAAGTTAAAGCTAGAATTCCTAATTTGCTAACTATGTAATCTCTTAAGAATGATGAATTTCACCTGCAGCTCCTTCAGTTTCTTCTGGAGTTGGGCTGCCATAACCTGCTCATCTTCAATCTTGCTGTTGAGCTGGCTGATCTCAAAATCTTTCCTGAGTTGCAGAAAATGTTTAATAAAAAAATCTAAATAAGGACTGAGCTTGTTATTAGTATTATGGTAAAATTATTTCTCCCCCTGGAAAACACACTTTTTAATCCTCTCTTCCAGTTGCTGTTTGTCATTTTCCAGGTCCATCACGCTCTCTTGGGTCAACTTTAAGTCACCTTCGAGCTTCCTCTTTGCCCTCTCCAGGTCCATACGAAGTTTCTTTTCCTGTTCCAGGGAACCCTCAAGCTAAAAGGACAATAGTATTTAGCATTTTTGTTTCATGGTTCATTTACTTCAGAAGTATCAACAAACTACTCACATCATCCACTTGTTGCTCCAGCTTGGCTTTGGCTTTGGTCAGTGTGTTGACTTTGTCTTCCTCACTCTGGAGGTCATCCAGCGTTTGCTGATGTGCCTCCTGCAGAGCTTTCTTCTCTTTGGTCAGCTTAGCAATGATCTCATCCAAAGCTGCCATCTCTTCTGTCAGGTTTTTAACCTGCAGAATTGTGTAATTGTATCAGGAGACTCGCAAACCAATCTTACATCTCAGACATGTTCAGTGTTGAAAACTTACCTTGTTCTCAGTGGCATGTTTCTCTTTCTCCACTTTGGCCAGAGTGAGCTCAAGATCATCAATGTCCTTCTTGAGCTCAGAACATTCATCCTCCAGCTTCCGTTTCTTGGTGGTCAGTTCAGCATTCATTTCTTCTTCATCCTCCAGTCTCTCAGTCAGCTCTTTGGCTTTGGCCTCAAGCTGAATCTTGTTCTTGATCAGACCCTCACATCTCTCCTCAGCATCGCAAAGATTATCTTGCTCCTGTTTACAGATACAGAAAACTATTTGCATTAATTTTAATGTCTTTGCAACTCAAAATTGTAATTATACATTTTAATAATTATTAAATCATAAACTTGCAGTTTGGACTTGAAGTTGCAAGTCATTCTTCTCTTGGAGAAGAGAAACCATCTTTTCTTCAAGCTCCTTTCTGCGAGCTTCAGATTTGGCGTAAGCCTCCTTCAACTTCAGGAATTCTTCCTTCATGTTGGCCATTTCTTTCTCTGCTTCAGCAGATCTCAGAAGAGGCTTGATCTTGAAGTAGAGCTTCATCCAGGGCCAATTCTTGACACCCATGAAGGCACGGATATTCCACTGGATCACAAGCAAGGCATCTCTGCAGTATGATACAAAATTAGGTTTATACATCATATGAAGTGTACCATTGGCATTCTTTTGGTAATTATTGCCTAAACCTTTACCTGCGCTCAACAATCTTCTGGAACTCAACTCTTGAGAGAAGACCACGAGCTCTAGCTTGAATATTTGTGATGATGAGAGCAAGACGGTCATCTCGCATCTCTTCAAGAGTACCTAGAAGACCAGCCTTGAAGAACACCTTGAGGAATAAAAAGAGTCTCTTAATTTTATGCCTTAAATTATGAAAGTGATTTATATGCATGCCAATGTCACATTATTTAATTGTCCAGTGTTTTTTCTTTTTCATATAATAAATAAACTAAATTAGACATTTCTTTGGGATACCTTAGTATGTCCAAACTTGTACTGGTTATGGTCAATGTCCAAAGAGCCCAATAACTTCTCAGCTCCTTTTCTGCTGTCAATGAACTGACCCTCTGGGATGGCAGCAGGGTTCAGGATACGATATCTGTTATTCCATAAATCAGATAATAATTGTTTTTGGCCAACCAAATAAGAAACCATTTTAAATGAGAAATATTAAATATTGCACATTTGAAAATGTGTCGACTCAAGTGTGGCTTGTTTTCATAAGTGAATGTACCTCTGCTTGAAATCTCCATACAGGATCCTGTTGGGGAAGCCCTTTCTGCAGATTCTGATGCCCTCCAGCACACCGTTACAGCGCAGCTGGTGCATGACCAGAGGATTCTCCATCGCCCCAGGAGTCTTAGTCTCATTGGGGATGATGCAGCGCACAAAATGAGGGTGAGTTGACCTCAAGTTGGTCATCAGCTTGTTCAAGTTCTCCTGTTGGTAGATATTATCAATCACTTTGTAAACATATATTTTAGGTTGTCATGCTGTTTAAAAAGATTAAGCCAAATAATAATATATTACAGTAATCAGTTTTAGTAAACACTCTATATGTTACCCGATGAAGAGCAGACACTGTCTGGAAAGAAGAACCCTTTTTCTTCTTCTCCTTTGCTTTGCCACCACCTCCCTCTGCGGCTGTTCAGATATATATTTTTTAAATGAACCTTGCATTAAAAACTTATTCGTCTCAAGGATTTTTTTCCCCCTTTGACAATACAACTCACCTGAGTCAGCACTAGCATAATTAGCAAATAGGATAGAAAGGAGTTTCATTGTGGATTTCTGATACAGGCCAACAACCGTCTCATTTAGAGGATCCTTGTTCTTCACCAGCCAGTTATTGATGTTGTAGTCAACAGTGCCAGCGTAGTGAACCAGAGAGAAATGCGCCTCTGGTTTACCCTTGACAATCCTAGGCTTCTGGAAGTTAGCACTTTTGCCCAAGTGGTTGTCATAAAGCTTAGCTTTGAATGTTGCATCACTGGCTTTGGGGAACATGCACTCCTCTTCAAGGATGGACATGATACCCATGGGCTAGCAAACAACAGATAAAGTGAGTTTCAAATTAGCATTGTTGATCCAATACCTGATATATCTCACTTTTAAAAACTCACCTTTTCAATAAGATCAATACAAGCCTGTAAGTCCATGCCAAAGTCAATGAACACCCATTCAATACCCTCCTTCTTGTATTCCTCTTGCTCTAGCACAAACATGTGATGGTTGAAGAACTGCTGCAACTTCTCATTAGTGAAGTTGATGCACAGCTGCTCAAAGGTGTTGAACTAGAACAAATTAACAGCGTTTTTTAACATGGGTAGAAAACATATAGCCACAGAGTGGCACATTGTTATTTTTGTAATGTAATGTAGGAATGCCACAATTTATGCAGATTTATCTGTAAAATGTATTTCCATACTATCCAATTGCCAATGTACTTCTGAAAAATAACTAAATGAACTTAAAACCTAACCCTAATCAAACATACATAATTTAAAAGAAACAGTTCTAGTTTAATGGATCAAAATTAATCGTGGCAAGTTTTATTTAGACAAGTACAGTACAAAAAATCTTTGCCCAATAATACACTTTCTATAAGAGCATCTCCTCCCCCTAATACTACCTTGCATTCACCGTGATTAGCTCGTAGCAAATTCGGATTTTGCTGACAACTAAAGCTTATTGGCTATAAAAAAGACTCTCTGTCCTGCTTCTTCCTTCAATTGAAGACAGGAAAGATACTTGTGCCAAATTAGCTCATGGGTTTGTAACTATGCATTAGAATTATATCATCTACAATTGTAGGCTTAGTAAATTTGGATATCAGTTAATTGTGATAATCACAATTGAATACATTGTTTATCATCATATAATGGTGAATCTGGACATTCAAGGCATACAGAGCCATACACTACACCTGCAATTAAATAATGCCATCTTATGTTACATGGATAGTCCCCTTGAGCAACCTGGAAACCTTACTCACTGGTGACAACTGAATTGTGTCTAGATCCAGAAGAGTAACTAAAACGAAACAAAATCAAATACTTACATCAAAGATCTCAAATCCAGCAATGTCCAACACACCAATGAAGTACTGGCGAGGCTGTTTGGTGTCCAGGGATTGGTTGATTCTCACAACCATCCACAAGAACATCTTCTCGTACACTGACTTTGACAGAGCACCAATGGCATAGGACACCTTTTTGTGGGATAAGTTGAGTAAATTAAGGCTAAGTCTCACTGCATAGACATTTGGTTGTTTTGTCAACAGTATGTTAAAGATATCACAAAGTAGTCTCCACCTGCTGGACATTCTGTCCCTTGGTGACCCACTCATTTCCTACTTTGACTCTCGGGTGGCACAGAGCCTTGATGAGATCAGCAGAGTTCAAGCCCATCAGATAAGCTGACTTATCAGCATCTGTCGAAATAAAAAACAACGTTGACTGTAATGAATCTATGCATACACTTCCTTTCAGCATTTTGTCCTGATACTGACCCTCAGTCCCATCAGCCTCTGCCTGTTCCTCTCGCTGCTTCTGCTTGAACCTCATGTTGCCGTAGTGCATGATGGCACCAGTCAGCTTGTAGATGCTGTTCTTCTCCTCTTGGGTGAAGCCCAAAACATCAAACGCTTCCTACAGCAATTTTTTTTATGATTAATGACGATTAATCCCTCATATTAAGAAGATAATGTCAATATTTATTAAAAGGATTTCATAACTATTTCAGATAACGCACATCTGTTGCCATCAGCTCATCAGCATCATCAATAGAGGCCACCTGTGTCTCTCCTTGAGAGATGAAGGAGTAATCATAAGGGTTTGCTGTGATCAGCAGCATCTCTGAGAGGAAAGACACAAAACATTTAGACATCAAGTTTTAATACATTTTTGGGTTGCCCTTATTTGTAGGCTGCTTTGTTCTGTGTACTGCAATTATACATATAAGTACTGAGTAATTTTAATTAGATACATGTACATTTACTACATGGTTAGGGTTAGGATTACAGTTTGGTTTAAGGTTACTTGCATGTAATTATGCATAATTGTTATTATAACAGTAAGTGCATATGTAACAAGGCAAACTTAAAATAAAGTCTTACCCATTTTTGTTGTAAATGTTAATTAACAAAATTATAGTTGTTTAATTTTAACACATTTTTTGCCCACCTAATAGTTCTGGTTTCTTCTGAGACAGGATCTGGTAGAAGATGTGGTAGTCTCTCTCAGCCTTGAGCTGGAATGTCACACGAGACTTCTCCAGAAGATCTGGTCAGAGAATTTAGAATATACAAAATAAGCATTGTAGATTTTTCTAATATATATATATATAAATATATATACGCGCACACACAAAAACACACTGTATATTCGTTTCTGAATGAATCAGCTGTTTGAACGAATTTAATGAGTAAATGACTCAAAAACTCATTGAGCCATTTACCGCCTCCTTCTAGAAGTTTTAGATTCTTATTTAGACTATCATTTAATAATAATAATAATAATAATAATTATAATATATTAATATATATTTCCATATTAATAATAATAACAAAACATTAAAGTTCACCCAAAAATGTAATTAAAAAATAATAATAAATTCCTCACGGTCAAGTAATTTCAAACCTGTTTGACTTTCTTTCTTTCTTTCTTTCTTTCACGGAACATAAGTTATTTTGAAGAATGTTGGCGACCAAACTGTTTTGGTTATCATTGACTTCCATGTACGAGAAAAAAATAAAATGAAATACTGAGACATTGCTCAAATTATCTTATTTTGTATTCCACAGAAGAAAGTAAACATTATACTTTTTTATACATTATAAAAATTTCTTTCTAAAGCGGCTTTTTCTAATGCTTTTCTCATTTAATGACTTTAAATTTAATTTGATTAATGAATCGCTACATTGTGTAATTAATTAGATAAAAAGTATTTATTGCTTGACAGCCCTAATAAATAAATGATTATTATTAATATTAATCGCCTTTCAGCTAATTCTAACAGAAAACCTTATGCATTTGTAGAATTGTAGAATTCTACAAGAATTCTAAAGTTGTATAAACAACTTTTTATATATATTTTTTTGTTTTGTTTTTTGTTTTACAAATTAAGACATTCCAAGATGCCCTATATAGCTCACTTCTGGGTGTAAATGTGTCTTTAGAATATGCTTTATCCCTAAACTGGGTACACACACATATCACAAAGTAGGAGTCATAAAAGACAAGCCAGAAAATAATCAAAGATCTTTCTTACAAGTCTCAATATCAGCAGATGCTAGTTTGCCACTGGCAGCAAAGTGGATCCGGATAAACTTTCCCTGTTCGAAAGGGATATTATTTTTAAATACAGTGGAAAAATGAAATGAAATGTTTTGTAACTTAAAGTGGTGTTCACTCACAAATCTAGATGAGTTGTCATTTCTGATGGTCTTGGCATTGCCAAAGGCCTCGAGAGCAGGATTACACTGGATGATTTGATCCTCCAGAGTTCCCTAGAAAACACAACATTTGAAATTAGTGTATGATGAATGGAAATTAGACAAAATGCCAGTCCAACAAGTTTTATTTTAAGTTCATATCTTCTCAGTTTACCTTCTTTTCAGTGGTTTCCTTCTTTGAAGGACTAGCCGCAATGCTGGCAAAGTACTGAATGACTCTCTTGGTGTTCACAGTCTTTCCAGCACCAGATTCCCCACTGTCAATACAAACCACTCTTAGACAGGGAAGACATACTTTCTCTTGTCAGACTTATTGAGATTTTGTATCTATATAAAAAGCAAATAGTCTTACGTGATAAGAATTGACTGGTTTTCCCTGTCTGCAAAATAGAATAATGTTTTGTTACTAAATGGATAGCTTGAATATCGGTTTCCTATTCCAGCAAGTCTCTATAGAGTATTGAAGTATACTGTATGTGTGTACAACTAGGGCAAATTCCAATCGGAAGAGAGCATTGATGTGGGGACTTTGGAGGGCACTCGTGTGTCCCAATGAAGCCATTTGGCAAAAGGGAACAATAAAAGGCAATGTAATTTCTACATCTTCAATTGGAATTCAACCATGACAATGCTATGCAGCAACAACAGGAATATCTTAAACTTCTTATGACAAAAATGCACCTCCCAAAGTGTAAGTCAAGGGTGCAAAAAGACCATTTGGAATTTGCCCATGTAAACTAATACGAATATGTCAAGTTGACGCACCTGACAGCATGTACTGGTAGGCGTTGTCAGAGATGGAGAAGATGTGAGGAGGAGCTTCACTCCTCTTCTTTCCTCTGTAGGCAACGACCACTTCCTGGTTGTACACCGGGAGCCACTTGTAGGGGTTGACAGTGACACAGAAGAGCCCAGAGTAGGTCTGTAAGAGATTCACAGCAGCTTCAGATCTGCTCGTATGTTATAAAGTAAATGTGTGAGCGTTTTAAGATGCCACTCACGTAGATCATCCAGGCTGCGTAACGCTCTTTGAGGTTAAACAGCACAGCTGGCTCATGCAGGAAGGTGAACATCGCCATGTCCTCAATTTTATCAAACTTCGGCGGGTTCTGAGGATGAACATCTACTTCTTTGACAGTTAAAGTCTGTGGGAACATTTCAACCAGTTACAGTACATTGTTTTTCTTTTGCACACCAATTTGGATCGCTTTCATTTATGTTTTATTTAGCATGTAGTTTTATCCATAGCAACTTACAAATGAGAATAATAGCTACATAATTAGAGTTCCTTAGATGGTGGGTTAATTTGAATAAAAAACAAACTCAAGACAAAGATGATTTTAGAAAATGTATGTATTATTACTATTATTATTATTATTATTATTTTCCCAACTGATATTTTTTACTAGTGGGTGCAGGACACTATAGTTCACTTATGTTAGTAAGGATAGCAAAATAAGCCTGTGACATTTTAAACCCAAAAATTCTTCATAAAGTGGACTACCAGTAAAATTGCTAAAAAGTTTGGACCAAAAATTATTCAGACACATTGACCTGACCATGTTTTACCTGAGTGTTATCTGACATTATCAAGATTAATTTGTTCTAACACAGTTTAACTCTTGAGTTCGTCACATTTTATTACCATTTTCTAAACCATAGCAAATCAATTGTGATAATGTGTGAAATGTTGAAGGTGTCTGAATAAATTTAGATTTGACTGTGTATATATATATATATATATATATATATATATATATATACGGACCACAAAACCATTCCTAAATCGCTGGAGTATATTTTTTTTAGCAATAACCGAAAAAAAAAAATATCATTGCATGGGTCAAAATTATCGAGTTTTCTTTTATGCCAAAAATCATTAGGATATTAAGTAAAGATCATGTTCCATGAAGATATTTTGTAAATTTCGTAATACGTAATATTTGATTAGTAATATGCATTGCTAAGAATTCATTTGAACAACTTTTTTTTGCTCCCTCAGATTCCAGATTTTCAAATAGTTGTATCTCGGCGAAATATTGAAACAAAAAATAAATAAATAAATAAATAAATATATATATATATATATATATATATATATATGTATATATATATATATATATATATATATATATATATAGATAATAAAAAGTTACAACATTAATTACAATACATCTGATTATTTACAATGCCACTGCTAATGCTTATTGAAACTTACCGTTCCCTTTGAATTCTCACAGGTGACTTTATCACCATCTCGACTAATAATAGTTGCTTTCACATACTCCTCTTCAGCATCAGGAACGAAACAAGCTTTCTTCATGTCAAAGGGGCGAGTTTGGGCCTCCAGGCGCTCTATGTCCGACTTCCTGAGGAACGGAGCAGCAGCTCCAAACTCTGCCATCTGGGCATCTCCCATCTTTCACCGATCTGTTGGTTTCCAAGCAAACTTTATTAGGCATAATCGTAGCTAATAAAGTGAGATGACCAGTATGCATTCAGTTTTGTATTAAGTAAATGAACATTATCTTATTAAGTATGACTAAAATCCACTTACTTTTGAAGTACTGTTCTTCAGAGACGGATGGTTCAATGCTCTAGATCCACACAAAAGAAAGAAAATGTAACCATTGTCCCACCAAATACTCAAATCACTTCAGATAAGAAACAATAGTACAAGGCAATGCAATTCTTCCTTTCTTTCGTAAAGTCTTTGATACTATGTCCACTCACTACAACTCAAGATAATTTCTAATAGAAATCACAGCTCATCTCAACTTACCACACTCAAGGAAAGATACAAGTGATGATTGTTAAACATGTCATGCCTCCTTTTATAATGCAATTGTTCCTCTAAATATGGTTGTTGGCATCATACAAAGTTTTCGGCTCGCTCTGTTTGGTTAGGAAGGATGGGTTGGGTATGCTGGGGAAAAGTGGGGGGGCTATTTAATGTGGTATTATATATCACTCATGTCCGGTTAATAATGGTTATTGAGTTTTAAAAAATGGTTGTAAGAAACCTTCATATAAACCAGAGATAATTTCACTCGCCCACTGAATGTCTGTTAACCAGAAACACATTAAAAAACGATTTTTTTAAAGAAAAAACTAGAAGTCAGTTTCAAATCAGAACAACTTCAGAGATTGAGAATAAATTTGGTGCAAATGATCCTGTAAACAGTTCACCTTAATACTTCATTGGTAAAGCTTAGTTAATGGTTTATGAAATGTATATAACATGCAGAGAAAGTGTGTTCTGTGTAATGTTCGATACCTTTATAAAAAGGTCAAAATATAGGTTAAATTGTCAGGAACGTGTTTTAATAAAATGCATCTAACATATGTATAGGGAAATCCAATGGGTAGCTGTCTCCAAATGGCATATTTTATTTTATTTTGTCTTCTTTAGAGAAATTATATAAGCCAGTTGTATAATTCTATAGACCCCACTGGAGGCCTCACCTGATTAGAAGGGATTCTGTTCATACTCAAATAATTTCATATCAGGTACAAACATGTATTCTGGTTTGGGACCTGTAAAACGATCTTGTACAACTGAACACTTGATACTGATAAGCAGCATCAAATTGCAGGACTGACAGCCGTGCACTATTGTAGCCTTAAGACCTGCAAGTTGACAAGTCGGGTCAAGACGCTCGGACTAAAAAGGAGAAATGAGAAGTGTGCGTTGAGTGTTAATAACTTGCCACCTCACACCTGCTGCCATAGTGTCTAATAGTCTGAAGGGTGTTAATTATACAACCCACTTAAGGCATTTCCCTGTGAGATTCCTTAAAGATTTACAAATGTGACCCTGGACCACAAAACCAGTCTTAAGTTTCCATTTTGAAATTGATATGTATACATCATATAAGCTTTCCATTGATGAATGATTTGTTAGGATCAGACATTATTTGTCAGAGATACAACTATTTAAAAATCTGGAATCTGAAGGTGCAAAAAAAAAAAAAAAAAATCAAAATACTGAGAAAAGTTGTCCAAATGAAGTTCTTAGCAATGCATATTACTAATCAAAAAATATGTTTTGATTAAAAAAAATTCGTATATGAATATCTTCATGGGATATGACCTTTACTTAATATCCTAATGATTTTTGGCATAAAAGAAAAATTCATAATTTTGACCCATAAAATGCGTTTTTGGCTAAAAATATACCCCAGCGACTTAAGACTGGTTTTGTGCTCCAGGGACACAAATGGTCACACTTGAGCGTTATTATTATTAGGCTTATGAAATGCAGAGACTAAAAAAAAAAAACGCTATTTTTGTATGTTAACTAACTAAATGTGTTGTGTTTTGGAATTCAAAGCATAAATACCCAGGAGAAATTAAGAAAGCATATAAAGTCAGTCATGAAGTGGATTTGACCTTTGGACGATTAACCTGTTGGCGCCAATCAAACAACGAGATATACCTTTACCTCGGCTTCTACAACACTTATTTTACTTTCCGTTTGCCCTTGAGTATAAAGATAACAGTGTGAAATTCTTCCTGAGTGCTTCTGGCCTATCGAGGACAGCTCGCCTCACATGTTGAGATCTGGGGTGAAACAGGTGCTGTTTTTGTAAAGGGCTCCATGCACATAAATGAGAGCATCTAGTTTTAGATGTTGGCACACTTGTTGGCTGCATTGCCTACTGAAGTTACATGTCCAAACAGAGGGAGAACAATGTGCTGCTGGTCACAACATGGATTTTATTATTAGCTTCCTTTTATACAAATATATTTTGTTACGTCAGTTTTTTTCTCTCTCTTTCTTTATGCTATTTTTACCTTGTTTCCTCGTTTCCACCATCACCTGTAAAGTTTCAGTTTCATTGAATCCTTAAAATAACATTCATCCAATATGGTATCATTTAAAGGGAGAGCATAGTTGGTTTCCTCCCCTCCACGTCTCCATTCTCAGCTGTTCAGGGTTGACTCCACCTTCAACCATCTGCCTATCATTAACCTGCTCATCACCTTGAATTACATCTACATTTTCCAGCACACACACACACAGATTTGAACTAAATAAGATGAATTTGGTAATTAAAAGTGTGTCTCAAGGCTTTGCATTTTTCAGATGCAAGGACTCAAGGAACCTCAGAGCTCTTCTGTTTAAAGGTAAGAAGTGTTAGATTTTGCATTGTCGAGCTTTTTAATAAAACAATGTGTTACCACACACATACTAATGAGTCCAGATTCCAATTGGAATAGGAAGGTATGCTTTGGCTTTTAATTTTTCAATCTATCTTTCATTCAGTGCTTTCAATTCAATCATTTAATCAATAAATGTAGCCAGAACAGAACAATATGACTTAATGGAAGAACATTTTTGTCATACTTTATATAATGTTTAAAAAAAAAGCACGTTTTCTATTGTAATATAACAAAGCTTCTCCTTTTGTTCAAGCTGTTTAATATGCTTGGTTTATTATTTTATATCCTTGAGTTTTAAGCATTTTCTTTAATTGATAATATGTCTAAAATCTTGAATAATTGGCTCCTCTAACGTAGTATAATCTCACCCCAGTGTATTGAAGGTGAATGCAATGGCATCATGTTAAAACAACATCAATAGCAGAGAAGCAGGGATTTACTTGCACGTTCATTTTATTCTACAGAACTACAGATAATGAAATCACTGGCACACTAAACAAGCCTTTCAGAAAGATCCATGTGAGAGCTTCACTCTTCATCATGCCCTTTCTCTGAGACAAAGAGATTACTTAATATTAAGTAATTTATGTAAAAATTACCATAAAACATCACAATTCCCCCAATCTGGACTAAGTTACAGATGTTCCCTTACTTAAACAACTCTCAAAATAAAGTGCTCTGTGACTGGAAAGAGGTAGAAATATCAATTAACTGAAAATGAGTTGCTTGTATATAACAATATAATTTCCCACTATGTTTGTAAATGGGTTTTTTTTCCCCCTAACCTTATTGAATGTCATCTTTCACATCAACTTTTTGCATGGTTTCATGTAATTCGCAGTTGAAACTGTAGAGTTGTTACCATCTTTCCATCTTCTTTCCATCTTTCCACTGCAGGACACACAGAAGCTGCATCCGAAGTGGTATTAGATGTATTTACACAGACTTCGATGAAGCTGAAGTGCCATACATGCATTTACACAGGAAAATTGCAAATGCTTAAATAATTTAAAATCATTTTTTGAATATACAAATAAGAAATGGTGGGAAAATGCAATGATACTTTTAAATATAAAGCCAAATCACTAGGAGGTGGCAGTGGCTGTTTTAATGAAATAAGTCATTTTAATTCATTCAGTCGATTTATCCAAATGAATGATTAAATGAATGTGTTATTGAGTCATTGATTTACTCGATTTGTTCAAAAATGATTCATTCGGTAACGAAACACTGCTGTGTGTTGCCGAGAAACACAACAGTTCTGCTGTGGCTTTAATTGGAACTATTTTCGTTTGCGAAATCGAGCACAAATAGTAAATATTGTGTAGTCGCTTAATTTTAACATCTTGTTTATTGAACTACTATTGTATAAAATCAGTGTCACATTGCAATCGTGCTGATATTTTTTTTAAAGCATAGATCTATAACTTGTGTGACTGTGAGTGCTTCTTTTTGGTGGCCAAGTTTCAGTCGGGTAAAAATCTCTCTCACTTGCCTTTAAAAAATCTACTTGTTAATCGAACCCTGTGGTTCCCCCATGGTTTACTTTGGCCCTATACATATTAGAAATTGCGAACTTTGTGTCGCTCACAGTGAATAACTTCAATGCAGACGACATCTTTACACACTGGTGTGTAAGCGTAACTGTGAAGTCAAAACCGAATCAAACAGAACATCAACTAATTTTGGTCCCTGGCCGGTCAATCGGTGCATCTCTACTGTTTAGTTATGCATCAGCTCTAAAAAGCTAATTTTGTTTATGAAGCTGTTTCTCTATAACTTTGTTGAGGCAAGTGTTAAAGAGTTATCTTTGCAAAAAAATAAATAAATGCACATGTGCACCACTTCATACACTGGGCATGCGTTAAAAAACCAGTGTTGGTTTTGAGTAATACGTCTCATCAAATTGATTTCAACTATTTCATCAGTCAAGCTGTTTTTCCATTTGATCACAATAGTTTCAGAATCAAAGTAATCCAAATTTTGAGCTCATTGATGATAACTGGATATTTACTGAGGTCAGTTACCTTGGATCCTGAATCAAGACTCGATTTGAGACATTTATTTCCTTAATGCGTCTTTCATATTTACGCACATTGCTTCTGGGCTTCTGAGGTCTGAAGGGTATCAATCATTCTCTGCTGGTTCCTCTTGGACTGCTCCATCTCTTCATCTTTCTCAGTCAGTTTACGTTCAGTATCAGCTTTGATCTGACTGAACTCCAGTCCGGTCTTTAGGATCTTAACTTCCTCATGAACCCTGTCAGTGGATGAGAAAATTTTAATGAAGACTTCTCTTTTCTGTTCTACCATATTTGGTTACTATTACCAATACAACAATATTCAGTATCTAATGGTAAGAGATAATGGCACATTGAATACACACAATTAATATACCTCAGCTTCTTCCAGAGCAGTTTGAATTTCAGCTTTTTTCCTGCTCCAGCTGCTTACGTGTTCATGAATGTTCTTTCCACTCTCACCAATTTGTTCAGTGAGATCAGCAATCTCCTCTATTTTTTAGGAAATGTAATAATGGTTAATGCATAGAAAGTCAAGAGTCAATTTTGTGATACGTGAATGCTCAAATGACTGATAGTTCAAGGGCACCTTGGAGGTTCTTGTTTCATCTCTTCATGGTCTCCAAATGATCCAGAGAAGCCTAAAACAGGCCCGAGGCCCAGCCCGGGTTATGAGGATGAACATCAGCCTCCTTCACAGTTACCGTCTATGGAAACACAAGATTTCTGACAGTCAAAACAGTGTCTGTGCATATTATTTTGTCCATGCAATCAAAATTTTTTCTAAACATAACACTGTGAGCTCATTACAATGGTTCTTTTAAAGTAGAGAAATGTCTTTGAGCAATTGCACTTCGAAAACTCACAGTTTCTTTCAAAGTCTCACAGTTGACTTTATCCCCATCTCTACCAGTAATAGATGCTTTGAGATTCTCCTCTTCAGCATCAGGAATGAAACATTCTTTCTTCGTGTCAAAGACGCTCCAGATGCTCCCGATCTGACTTCCAGCAGCTCCAAACTCCTCCAAAGTGGCATCCCCCATCTTTCAGCCTGCCTACAAGTTCATACACAAGAGATATTACATATAGGAGTCAATTTGGAAACATGTTGATAGTTAATCTGATTCTGAACACCTGTGTAAAGAGAGAACTGGCCTCATATATCCATTACAAATCACCAAAACAAAAGCTCATTCCAACACACACACAAATGAGTGAAGAGAAAACATCCTGTGATGCACAGATACAAACATTTATAAATGTGTCAAAATAATGTCTGCCACTTACTTAACATCAAACACTTGTCTCCTGTCTGCTACATTATAGTCAATAATGAGCAAAAGTGCACCCCGCGTGCCTGAAGGAATTGTTAATAAGACCAGGCTTTCATGAAGTCTGAGGCGTCCTTGATTGCTTACTATTTGATGTACAATAGAAAACCTGTCTGGAGCCATTGACTCTCCACCCCTTTTTATACTGTTAGAGGTCCTCTAAATATGGTTGCAGGAATTTTCTGAAGCATGTCAGTGTCTCAGTTCGGTTAGGATATGGATGGGTTGGGTGTCTGCTGGAGGCAGGGGCACGTTTTTGTTTTTTTTTATAGGGTGTAATTCATGCCAGTAAGGAACCGTATGCTTTGTCATCATATGTACTTTCATTTGACTAATTTAGATTTTAAATGCAATGTATTGTCTGTTAAATAGGTTTCTTGTAATGTAAGTGAATTCGGGAGAATACTTTGGCTGCTGGCACAAATTGTGGAATATGAAGTAAACTGGAAAGTTTCTGCTCACTGCAAAATAATTTTTTTTTTTTTTTTACTTAGGATTTCGGTCTTGTTTTCCATCACAGACATCTAAACTTTCTTAAATCGAGATACATTTACTTGAGACGCATAACGAAACAAGATATTAGGGTTGAGTCTTTGCTAAAAATGAGAAAAAATATCTGTCAATTTTGCAATTTTTTTTTATTACGGTTATTTTTCTTACCCCACTGGTAGACATTTTTTCTTGTTTTAGGGAAAAACTTTCATATAATTTTCACTTATTTCGCAAGTAAATGCATCTTGATTCAAAAATGTTTAGATATTTACACTTGGGAAAACGAGACAAAAATACTAAAAACTTTTTTTTTGCAGTGATGACTTTTACCGCTGTAATGGAAAAAAGCGAATGGTTTTTACATCAGTTGGCAGGTGTTTGCTCAAAAAAGAAAGCATCTCATTGTTTGTATCAACTGATCTATACCTTACTCAAGGACAAGCCGAGTATCATTTCACTCTGTCCATCACAGATGCTTTTAATTTTGTCTGCAAAGGCAAGGTCAGTTTCCAGCTGGTGCAGTCGCTTCAATCCGGCCTCATCGCTGACACGTCGTTGTTCCTTTGCCTTCACACTTGAGGACAAAGATAACCTGTGAAATTCTTGTTGGGTGCTTGTAAATGATTGAGAAGAACAGCGTGCGTGATCTCTGATACGAGCATCCATGTGTATGTCTACATAAATGGACACAGCATACCGATGTCACTGCCTGAGTAAATTAATGTATGCACAACATCTCCTCAGTGACAGGAGCAGTGTCCACTTTGTCCAGTTTTGCAGACATTTTTTAGCTAGAGTTACTAGAACATATTAGACACCATCAACCTATCATAAAGGGGCATTATTTTCACACTGAATTTGTGGGCGTTCAGTGTTGACCACTGAGTTCAGATATGAAGACCCAAATGTGTAAAGCCTCTGCATCTTCAGTCAAATTTCACTCTACAGCATCCAACACCAAACACCTCTGTTCACTCCTAATTGCTTAAAAGGCTTTCCACTGGCAAAAACAAAAACAAAAATACAAATTCTGTGATTACTTACCCTTCACTTCATTCCACTCTGTATACATTTTGTCCCTCTGTGGAAAATGAAAGAACATATTTAGAAGAACAACATTGGATCCCATTGACCTTCAAAAAAAAAAAAGTTATATTTATTTATTCCTTCTTTTTCTAGCTTTTACTTAATTTGAACAATGTCTAAAACTTGGTATTACAAGCACTTCCTGCATCTGTTTGCCTCTTTAAAAGAATTGCTTTATGTTTCACACACTGTAAGTCGCTTTGTATAAAAGTGTCTGCAAAATGACTAAATGTACATGTAGCAAAGTATAAAGAATATATATATATATATATATATATATATATATAGTACAGACCAAAAGTTTGGACACCTTCTCATTCAAAGAGTTTTCTTTATTTTCATGACTATGAAAATTGTAGATTCACACTGAAGGCATTAAAACTATGAATTAACACATGTGGAATTATATGTGGAATTATATACATAACAAAAAAGTGTGAAACAACTGTAAATATGTCATATTGTAGGTTCTTCAAAGTAGCCACCTTTTGCTTTGATTACTGCTTTGCACACTCTTGGCATTCTCTTGATGAGCTTCAAGAGGTAGTCACCTGAAATGGTCTTCCAACAGTCTTGAAGGAGTTCCCCGAGAGATGCTTAGCACTTGTTGGCCCTTTTGCCTTCTGTCTGCGGTCCAGCTCACCCCTAAACCATCTCGATTGGGTTCAGGTCCGGTGACTGTGGAGGCCAGGTCATCTGGCGCAGCACCGCATCACTCTCCTTCTTGGTCAAATAGCCCTTGATGCCTTCAGTGTGACTCTACAATTTCATAGTCATGAAAATAAAGAAAACTCTTTGAATGAGAAGGTGTGTCCAAACTTTTGGGTCTGTACAAAAGTAGATAGAATAAGAAAAAATAGAATGCTAGTGGGTTTTTTAAATTAAAAAAGATAGATGAAGTAGAATTAGAATAGAAAGAGTTACAGGATCAAATAAAGATGGAACAGATCTTTCAGTTTGAAGTCGGTTCTTGAAGATGAAGATTTTAAATTAAAGAAAAATTACATTTATTTTTAAAGAGGGGGAAAAAAGGAAATCGTTTAAATTTGAACCTTTTGAGGGTGAGAATTATCATTTTTATTGAACAATCTACTGAATTTTAGCTACCGATATTCTAATGCCGTCACTTCATGCTAATCGTGTTAATTTAATTTTCATTATTTAGCCTAAAACTACTGAACTCTATCATCAGCTCTTCTGTGCTATGTGCACAGTGCAACATCAACTTTGCACTGAAACATATGGAGGTCTGTAGCAGACTGTCAGTCATCCTCTTGTTCCGTCTTGTTTGTTCCACATTGTTTTCTTCCCATTGTCCTTGAGTACAAAGATAACCCTGTGAAATTCCTACTGAGCCTCTGACGAAACGGGAGCAACTGATGACGGACATTGAGAACACATAAAGCGGATTCCTTGTTTGCAAAGGTCTCCAAGCGCATAAATAAACATCAAGCGATACATGTTGGCACCCTTGCGAGCCATATACATACTACTTAAGTTACAATGCCAACTGAGAGCAAAATGATGCCCGTGTTTATTATTAACCGGCAAGCAGATTTGTATTGAGTTAAAGTTAAAAGACAGAAACAGTCATTGAAATAGTCATTGTTTGTTTTCTTGGCATGATCATTTGTTCGGTTTGCATAATGAAAAATTGCGATCGCTTTATTTTACAATCGTGTTGTGCATGTACATACTTGGGACTTGGGACTCTGAACCTACCCCTAAACCTAACCCATGTAGTTAGCTTATATTATGCATTACTTATGTAATTACACAGCAAGCACAGCTCAATGCATGTACTGTAAAATAAAGTGCAACTGAAAAATTGGATCATTATGCACCTGTTACTGGATGCCTGAAGTGGTCAACCGTCTGTTAGCCTAAAGAATGAGAGGTGAAAGTTTAAGATACTGCTAGATGTCTTAAATCACAAGGGTCTTGTGAGATGCCAAGCCAGCAGTTATTATCTATTGACTTACAGCAGTATGTCTTAAGTACATTCTGCTGTGGCTTAAGGTTGCAGGATGGTTGGTTCCTCTGTGAACCTTTGAGAAGCTCCTCCCATTATTCAGACTCCACCTCCAGCACTGTGCTTCACCTTCAACACTAATAAGGTTTACCCGCATACACTGATTATACAGCGTTCAGCCTGGCAAGCAACGGCTCTTCATCAAAGATCCACTGTTCAATTTAGAAGTTTTCAGTTGGACTTGTTGAATACAGTAATCGTTTGATTTGCTTTGCAGGTCTCAAGCCTTATGCACTCAACAGAATGGAGGACACTTGATGCAGGTGAGACAGATTAAATAAAGTAATGATATTTAAAACATTTATGTTATTATTATTATTTTTTTTATCTTTAACATTTACTGTAGATGTTTTGAGCATTATGTCTTTAATCACTTTCAGTGTGGAAGATGTTTAGAGGACACACTTTGGTCCATCAGAGATGCACCCTTTTTATTTGGTAGACACTGTGACTGCAACGATCTACCAAAGAAAGTCTTGGGTTTCATTCATGCAAGAAATAGTAAATAATGTGGTAGGTGCTTTTTTCATTCTAGAAGAAAATATAACTAACTTTAAACTGTATTCTGTAAGACTTTATACATATAATGTCAGTTTGGTAAAGCAGCATTTGTCATAAAATACGCAAGCACAGGGTTTCCACGCAGTTTGGAAAAGTATGGAATTTGATTGAAGTAATTTCCAGGTCTGGAGACGTATGGAAAAAAATTTTAATATTTGCATTTCCAGACTTTTTGCCCCCATTTAGTTTTCTACAGTAGAACATTTAATGGATAGTTCACCTCAGTTGCTTGTCCCCATTGACTTGCACAGTGTGTTTTTTCCATACTATGGAATTCAATGGGGACCAGCAACTGAAAGTGAACTATCCCTTTAAGAATTTAGTGGAAATAAATGTATCATACAAGAAGTGTGTTTTCATGGCAACTATTTAATGATTTTTTTAGTGATCATCAAACACATTAATTCATAGTATACTTTTTTATTCATCAAAAATGCAGGTTATAGACATTTTGGGTTTCTTCTTAAATATGACGTACTGCCCTAAACAAAGCCAAAAATCTTATTTTATAGACCCTTGAACTTGGAAAATAGGACAATGCACACAATGTGTCGTTGTTTTTCCATCGCCACAGAACATGCATTAAATTTGACATTTGGGGTTATGTTAGATGTACTACTACCCTATGGAAAGACAAGTTTTCTTTCACTCATTTTCTTCATACAGTAGTAAGATGGCAGTGACACACTAAAGAAATAGGTTATAGCATATATAAAACTAGACATTGTAATGCGTGTAAGCACAAAAAAAGTTTTTAAAAAGCACAAATAAGTTTCTTGTGTGCATGCAAAAGCTTTTTTTTTTTTTTTTTTTTTTTTTTTTAGGGGTTCTATATGTTGTCACTTTGAGAAAATCAATAAATAAACCCCTGAGAAAATAAAAATATTTACAGGTTACTGTACTATATACCAAATACAAAGAAAATACATGTTAAATATGATCTGAAAATTTAGTTTTGGAAATTTGAGTCTGGAAAAGTGTGGAATTTTAAGATGGAAAATGTGTAGAACTTTTATAATCAAAATGAAATGCATGAAATTTTACTTATAAAATCTTATGTTTTACCCCCATAATGAGTTTGAAATTAGCATCAGTGAATTTCTCATATGCAATGGATTGGAAAAGTAGTGCGAATTACATGCACTACAAATATACAGTTTAATGAATTTCAGGAACAACAAAGATCAAAATAGTGTATATAAATTATATTTACATGTATATAATATTATTAAATTGGAGCGATGGCCAATTTTTCAGATTAACTGATTTACTGTATTGTTGGTTGCTAGCATTTCTACATTGCTGCAGTATTTAACATGCTCCAGGAGGTTTAGCATGCGAATTGATCAGTTTGTATTCCCACTAGTAATCACTACAGCACTATCATTTTATTTTTTCATAAAGTTAAACAATGTGTTAGTTCAACCAAAAATGAAAATTGTGTTTTACTCACCCCAGAGGCATCCTAGGTGTATATGACTTTCATCTTCCAGACAAATCCAGTCTGAGTTATATGCATAATGCCACTCAGTGGGTGTTGCATGCATCAGTCCAAAAGAAGTTAAATAAAAAGCACCCATCCTTAAATCAAAAGTGTATTTTACACTTTAATGTTTAAGGATGGACGCTTTTTATTCAACTTCTTTTGGACTGATGCATGCAACACCCACTGAGTGGCATTAAATAGCTTGAAGGATCAAAGATATTTTATATATAACTTATATAACTGAATTTGTCTGAAAGAAGAAAGTCATATACACCTAGGATGCCACGGGGGTGAGTAAAACAAAGTCTAATTTTCATTTTTATGTGAACTAACCCTTTAAATTGGGTTGACCACCAATAATCTCTAGTGCTTATGGTGCATCGAATTGCATATTACCAATTAAAATACATCTGGTCAGTTGGAAAATTTGCAAAGATAAACTCAAATGTATTTAAAATAATTGAGCAAATGAATGACTAATGCAAAACCAATAAATGTAAATATACTGTATACACAAATATGTGTACGTTCCTATTAATAGGAAAGTGTCTACCAAATATAAAATAACTCTTTAAATGATTGTTTTCAAATGACAGACCACAACAAAAAAAGTTTAATTTGCACACTTTATTCTAAAGAACTACAGGTAATGACATCAAGAAGCACCGAGTCAAACCAAACAAGTCTTTTAGAAAGATGCAAGTGAGAGCTTCATTCTTCATCATGCCCTTTCTGTGAGGGGGAGAGAGAAGAGAAAGAAGTTTGGAGTTTTGCAGTAAATCAAATCTTAGACACACTTTGATGCTACACATAAGGAGACCCATAAAAGACAAAAAAATGTTTAGGTCTGAATGGTGAAATGGTGCAAAGGTTAAACATTGTTCATTGCTCCACTGAGTCTTTTTATACTTTAAGATAGTAAGCACACCAAATATTGTGTAAAACTGAGATAACTAACCTTAGATCCTGTGTCCCGACTCTTAGCTTTTAACTTGTTGACCTGAGATTCAGCAATATCAGCTCTCTCTTCTGCTTCATCCAGCTCATGTTGGAGTTTACGGAACTTGGTCAGATTAGAATTAGACTGTTCCTCCTGATTAAAACAAAAGGTTGTTGGCAAAGACAATATATTTATGTACAATTTATATACAGTACAGGGATGACCAAATAAACTCACCGCCTCCTCAGCAGCTCTCTTGTAGGACTTGACCTTCAGCTGGAGCTTATCCACGAGGTCTTGAAGGCGAGCCAGATTCTTACGGTCTTCCTCAGTCTGTTAATAGACGTTTGATTATTTTTGGTTTGGGTGGTTTGAGGATGGAGATATCATGTTGAATAGAGAAAGTGACCTGGTAGGTGAGCTCCTTGATGCGTCTCTCATATTTACGGATTCCTTTCACAGACTCGCTCGCCTTTCTCTGTTCTATCTCCACCTCATTTTCCAGCTCTCTCACCTAGAGAAATCAAAAATGTATAATTTTTTTTAGAAATCTGTTGATCTCTGAACCTAAATTCTCATGAATAATCATCTCCACGAAAGTAAGGCATTTTGAAATAAAATAACATAATTAAGAATTGTTGGTTTGATTAACTAACCCTGGCTTCCAGTTTCTGGACCTGCTTCTTGCCTCCCTTCATTGCGATCTGCTCAGCTTCATCCAGACGGTGCTGTAGGTCCTTGATGGTCTGCTCCATGTTCTTCTTCATGCGCTCCAGATGAGCGCTGGTGTCCTGCTCCTTCTTCAGCTCTTCTGCCATCATGGCAGCATCAGTGATGGCCTTCTTGGCTTTTTCCTCAGCATTCCTGCACTCCTGCACTGCCTCCTCAACCTCAGTCTGAAGCTGAGTATTATCTCCCTCCAGCTTCTTCTTCTGATTCAGCAGACTGGTGTTCTAGACATAGACCATATGGACATTCATATAGTCTCTAGATAATCTTGTGAGGGTTTTACTAGTACTGTTTATCTAGTACAGAGGTGTCATACCTGAGAATGCAGGAGCTGGACTCTCTCACTGATGTCCAGCAGTTCCTGCTCAGCCAGTTTCCTTCCTCGCTCAGTCTGTTCCACCATTGATCTCAGCTCATCCAGTTCTGCCTGCAGCAGATTGTTGCGTCTCTCCACAATCGCGATGTTCTCTTTGAGATCATCATTACCACGAAGGGCATCATCTAGTTGCAGTTGGACATCCTGTAAAAAACAGGTTTTACAAATGAGAATATTGTATCATTTTGTTAAATTTTCAGTTTTTTTAAACGCTAACATTTTGGTTTAAAATATAATCTGGCATACTTTAAGATGTCCATGAAGACCCTTGAGTTGTTTCTGGGCTTCTGATGCCTGTCTGTTAGCCTGGCTGAGCTGAATCTCCATCTCATTGAGGTCTCCCTCCATCTTCTTCTTCAGTCTGAGAGCTTCATTCCTGCTGCGAGTCTCTGATTCCAGTGAGGTCTGAAGGGTATCAATCATTCTCTGCTGGTTCCTCTTGGACTGCTCCATCTCTTCATCTTTCTCAGTCAGTTTACGTTCAATATCAGCTTTGATTTGATTAAACTCCAGCTGAGCTCTAAGGATCTTTCCTTCTTCATGCTCCAGGGAGCCCTGACAAATCCAAGGATTTAACCATTAAAAAAAGTACTGATAAGTTTGATTTGTTTATTATTTTCAAGAAGTTCTAGTGCAGTGGTCACCAACCTGTTTATTGCGATTGACTGGTTGATCTTTATCACTGTTCCAATAGCTCTCGAAAATAACATTAAATAATTAAATTTCTCCAGTCTTTGTTGTGTATTATTTTAATACTTATTTTTCTGTTATTTTCCAGAGCTACTGGGACAGTGATTAAGAAAAATACACCATGCCTTAACAAAGGCCAGAGACACTGAAGATGGACCCAAAGAGAATAAAATACTGTAGCAGGCAGAGCATTCTCACTATTCACAATCTACAAAATGCATGAAGAAAATATAAATATGTAATTGGGGTTGAGTGGTTGAATGAATGTACCACTGAAGAGAACTGTCTTCAGAAAAGTTTTGATTGCAAATGCAATTGCATTTTCTTCTCCTCTTACCTGCATTTAAAGAAGTACTAATTGAAATACTAAATAAAAAGCTTCAAATTGGAAGGTCAGTCTGGGCTTTCTTTTTCTATCAGTCCTTCAGTAGGTAGAGCTTGTCTTTCATACAGGCTGAGGTCAAGGATACTGTGCTTAAAAGGTTGGTGACCACAGTTGTAGTGTATAATTGGAAAAACTAGACCTGCTACATCTAAATATCAAACATTTTACCTCCGCTTCTTCCAGAGCTGCTTGAATTTCAGCTTTTTCCTGCTCCAACTGCTTACGAATTTTCTCTAGTTCATGAATGTTCTTTCCACTCTCCCCAATTTGTTCAGTAAGATCAGCAATCTCTTCTGTTTTTTAGGAAATATAATATAGGTTAATGCATTAAAAAGATATTAATATTTACTTTTCATGATATGTGAATTCTTAATGACTGATAAACAACGGGCACCTTGGAGGTTCTTGTTCTCTCTCTTCATGGTCTCCAAATGATCCAGAGACTCCTCATAAGAGTTCTTCAGTTTGAACAGTTCAGTGCTCAGAGATCTGGCTTCCTTCTGGGAGCTTTCCAGCTCACTCTGAGACTCCTCATATTTCTGCTTCCATTCAGCTAGGACCTGTTTGATAGTTTCAGGGACTTTGTTTAGCTACCATTGGAGCTTGATGAATCGTGAAAGATTATTTATATACAGTAAGTATGTTTTTTTTTTGACCTTGTCAAAGTTTCTTTGCTTCTTGTCTAGAGCAGCGGCAGCAGCATTGGATCTCTCTACATCCACCATTAGATCTTCAATCTCATTCTGCAGCCTGTGCTTGGTCTTCTCCAGAGAGGAGCACTTAGCATTGACTGCTTCCACAGCTTCTTCTGCATCTTGCAGACGCTGAGCCAGTTTCTTCCTTCATGAATAACAGAATCAGTCAGATGTTTGTATGGTTTGCTACATGTAAAAAACCCAAGTATTTCTTGTTTCATACTTAGCATCCTCCAGCTCTTCCGTCCTCTGGATGGCATCAGTTTCATACTTATTTCTCCACTGAGCCACCTCAGAGTTTGCCTTGGACAGACTCCGCTGCAGTTCAGCTTTGGCTTCCTGCTCCTCCTCGTACTGTTCCCTCAGCAAATCAGAATCATGACGAGCAGATTGAACTGCATGGGCCAGGGTATTCTTAGCCTATAAGATATTTAAAATTAATGTTTTCTGTTATGGAGAATGATCCATAGCTGCAGTATAAGGCTTTAGTATCTTTAAGGGGTTTGGGTTTTAAACCCTGTTGCTCCTAAAAGAGCTTATTGGGTGACAAGGCAGATGAATAATTAAGGAGAATGACTGCTACACTGTGCTGTGCTAACCTTGTGGGTATTAGTAGTTACAATACCTTGACTTCCTCCTCTAGTTGTCGTTTGAGGTCCTCAGTTTGCTGAGTGTAGGACTGCTTGCCTCTTGTTAGCTGAGAGATCAAAGAATCCTTCTCTTCCAGCTGTCTAGAAAGCTCCCCTATATAGAAATATAACCATTACATTACAGAAAGTAGTGTGTGAACTTAGGAATGTGTATGTAAAAAAAACAAATACAGTGATATCCTATCAGAGTACATACCATTTTCGGTCTGCAACCTAGCTTTTTGCATGGTAAAGTCATTAATGCTGCGTTGTCCTTCTTCGTTTTTTGTTCTATATTCTGTCATCTGGTCCTCGAGGGTCCTGCACATTTTCTCCAGGTTTGCCTGTATACATATTATATAAATGAATATTAAATAAAGCAGAAAGAGCACATGATTCTAAAGAACAGCTGAAGTGAAGACAAGTAAAAATTCTAATATGGATACAAGTATTCATCACCTTGGCCTTGGCAAGCTGCTCCATGTTGGAGACCACATCATCCAGTTCCAGTCTAAGTTCACTCTTCTCTTTCTCCAGCTTCTGCTTCACTCTCTGAAGGTTGTCAATCTGCTCTCCCAGATCGGCCACACTGTCAGAATGTTTCTTCCTCAGAGTAGCCGCGGTGGCCTCATGTTGCAGAGTGGCCTCTTCAAGGTCTCTTCGCAGCTTCTGTAACTCAGCTTCACGTTTCTTGTTCATCTCAATCTGGGCAGCGGTGGCTCCACCAGCCTCCTCCAACCTCTCACTGATCTCCTCCAGTTCTCTGGACAGATCTGCTCTCTGTTTCTCAACTTTGGCACGAGCGGCTCTCTCAGCCTCCAGCTCTTCCTCCAGCTCTTCAATTCGAGCCTGGTAATGTGAGGAAAACCAAAGTTAAAGCTAGAATTCTTAACAATGAAGCTTTTTTTTAAGATTGATACATTTTAACCTGTAGCTCCTTCAGTTTCTTCTGGAGTTGACCTGCCATTACCAGCTCATCTTCAATCTTGCTGTTGAGCTGGCTGATCTCAAAGTCTTTCCTGTATTGCAGAAAATATTTGATTGGAACTGTTAAGATTGTGAACTGTATTCTTGAATCATTATTTCACCCTCTTTGTAAAACACACTTTTTAATCCTCTCTTCCAGTTGCTGTTTGTCATTTTCCAGGTCCATCACACTCTCTTGGGTCAACTTTAAGTCTCCTTCGAGCTTCCTCTTTGCCCTCTCCAGGTCCATACGAAGTTTCTTTTCCTGTTCCAGGGAACCCTCAAGCTGGAAGGACAATAGTATTTAGCATTTTTGTTTCATCGTTCATTTACTTCAGAAGTATCAACAAACTACTCACATCATCCACTTGTTGCTCCAGCTTAGCTTTGGCTTTGGTCAGTGTGTTGACTTTATCTTCCTCACTCTGGAGGTCATCCAGCGTTTGCTGATGTGCCTCCTGCAGAGCTTTCTTCTCTTTGGTCAGCTTAGCAATGATCTCATCCAAAGCTGCCATCTCTTCTGTCAGGTTTTTAACCTACAGAATTGTGTAATTGTATCAGGAGACTCGCAAACCAATCTTACATCTCAGACATGTTCAGTGTTGAAAACTGACCTTGTTCTCAGTGGCATGTTTCTCTTTCTCCACTTTGGCCAGAGTGAGCTCAAGATCATCAATGTCCTTCTTGAGCTCAGAACATTCATCCTCCAGCTTCCGTTTCTTGGTGGTCAGCTCAGCATTCATTTCTTCTTCATCCTCCAGTCTTTCAGTCAGCTCTTTGACTTTGGCCTCAAGCTGGATTTTGTTCTTGATCAGACCCTCACATCTCTCCTCAGCATCGCAAAGATTATCTTGCTCCTGTTTACAGATAGAGAAACTTATTTATATTCACACTAATGTTTTTCTAATTATACTATTTTATTAATTGATTTATAAAATCATGAACTTACAGCTTGGACTTGGAGTTGCAGGTCATTCTTCTCTTGGAGAAGAGTAACCATCTTTTCTTCAAGCTCCTTTCTGCGAGCTTCAGATTTGGCGTAAGCCTCCTTCAACTTCAGGAATTCTTCCTTCATGTTGGCCATTTCTTTCTCTGCTTCAGCAGATCTCAGAAGAGGCTTGATCTTGAAGTAGAGCTTCATCCAGGGCCAATTCTTGACACCCATGAAGGCACGGATATTCCACTGGATCACAAGCAAGGCATCTCTGCCAAATAAAACAGTTTCTGTTCCATTTTCTCTTTCTATTAGATATTGAAAGATTTCGATGTCCAAAAGTTACCTTCGTTCAACAAGCTTCTGGAACTCAATTCTTGAGAGAAGACCACGTGATCTAGCTTGAAGATTGGTGATTATGAGAGCAAGACGATCGTCTCTCATTTCTTCAAGGGTGCCCAGCAGACCAGCCTTGAAGAACACCTTTAAAGGGATGTTATGTCAGTGACCTATGATCAATACATAGACAAATCAGGCAGTCTGTCAAAGTCATTAGATCACAAACAAACTGATAAATGCTGAAATTGCCCAAGAGCCATGGTACGCTTTTCACATATGTCAGCCTTTTAGTTGCTTGCTTTTCTCATACATTAAACTGAGATAGAAGAACAAGTTACAACTGAAAAACTGCACACACATAATTACACAAATTCTAATTCTAAACATGAATACCTTAGTATGTCCAAACTTGTACTGGTTGTGGTCAATCTCCAAAGAGCCCAATAACTTCTCAGCTCCTTTTCTGCTGTCAATGAACTGACCCTCTGGGATGGCAGCAGGATTCAGGATACGATATCTGTTGTTGAATATTAGTTGGAGAATATTGGATGATAATTATATTTGGTAAAGTACGTTTTTCACCCAAGTGCAAGTCAGATGTCCTGTATTCATAAGTGAATGTACCTCTGCTTGAAATCTCCATACAGGATCCTGTTGGGGAAGCCCTTTCTGCAGATTCTGATGCCCTCCAGCACACCGTTACAGCGCAGCTGGTGCATGACCAGAGGATTCTCCATCGCCCCAGGAGTCTTAGTCTCATTGGGGATGATGCAGCGCACAAAGTGAGGGTGAGTTGACCTCAAGTTGGTCATCAGCTTGTTCAGGTTCTCCTGTGGACAGATATTATCCATCACTCTGCCAACATATATTATAGGTTGTCATGTTTATTAAAATGATTACGAAACTAAATCATACAATATTACAGAAACAATTGTGTGAGTGTGCAAAACACTTTATATGTTACCCTGTGGAGAGCAGACACGGTCTGGAAAGAAGAGCCCTTTTTCTTCTTCTCCTTTACTTTGCCACCTCCTTCCGCCATGACTGTTGCAAGAAATAAACTTAGTTTTTACTTAAAATTTTTTACTTTGAATCAAACCCTTAATTGTCTCAGATTTTCCCCATTTGACATTGAAACACACCTGAATCAGCTCCAGCATAATTAGCAAACAAGTGAGCCAACAGTTTCATGGTGGACTTCTGATACAGGCCAACAACCGTCTCATTTAGAGGATCCTTGTTCTTCACCAGCCAGTTATTGATGTTGTAGTCAACAATGCCAGCGTAGTGAACCAGGGCGAAATGCGCCTCTGGTTTACCCTTGACAATCCTAGGCTTCTGGAAGTTAGCACTTTTGCCCAAGTGGTTGTCATAAAGCTTAGCTTTGAATGTTGCATCACTGGCTTTGGGGAACATGCACTCCTCTTCAAGGATGGACATGATACCCATGGGCTACAGAGAAGACAGGTTTATACCTTAAAATAAACCTTTTGTAACTTAAAGCAAAAATGGATATTAAATAAAACTTAAAGGTGAGATGTTCCGGAAAAAAAGGCTTTGTGCACCCACCTTTTCAATAAGATCAATACAAGCCTGTAAGTCCATGCCAAAGTCAATGAACACCCATTCAATAGCCTCCTTCTTGTATTCCTCTTGCTCCAGAACAAACATGTGATGGTTGAAGAACTGCTGCAACTTCTCATTAGTGAAGTTGATGCACAGCTGCTCAAAGGTGTTGAACTGCAGGTGGAAAATATTGTAGAATCACAGTGGCAAAGTTCTTAAATAACATTAATAAGTAGATGTAATCTTACATCAAAGATCTCAAATCCGGCAATGTCCAGCACACCAATGAAGTACTGGCGAGGCTGTTTGGTGTCCAGGGATTGGTTGATTCTAACAACCATCCAGAGAAACATCTTCTCATACACTGATTTTGACAAGGCACCAGTGGCATAGTACACCTGCCCAATGGACATTGATATGTTACAAAAAATTATGCTTTCATTGTTAGGTTAACAGTACGTTAATAATTAGGTGATGTAAATCACAAAGTAGTCTCCACCTGCTGGACATTCTGTCCCTTGGTGACCCACTCATTTCCTACTTTGACTCTCGGGTGGCACAGAGACTTGATGAGATCAGCAGAGTTCAGACCCATCAGATAAGCTGCTTTATCAGCATCTGTCGTCAATAAAAAAACAACGTTGACTATAATGAATCTATGCATACACTTCCTTTCAGCATTTTGTCCTGATACTGACCCTCAGTCCCATCAGCCTCTGCCTGTTCCTCTCGCTGCTTCTGCTTGAACCTCATGTTGCCGTAGTGCATGATGGCACCAGTCAGCTTGTAGATGCTGTTCTTCTCCTCTTGGGTGAAGCCCAAAACATCAAACGCTTCCTACAGCAAATATACAATGTATCTAATAATTTATTGCATTACATTGCATGTTATATGGACTTCAGTTCTAAAGCTTGAGAAGTCAATATAAACAGATGTATGCATGTTTTGGATAACGCACATCTGTTGCCATCAGCTCATCAGCATCATTAATAGAGGCCACCTGTGTCTCTCCTTGGGAGATGTAGGCATAATCGTAAGGGTTTGCTGTGATCAGCAGCATCTCTGAGAGGAAAAGCATAAATCACTCAGACAAAATGTTGTAATGTGTCATAGGCAGGTCTTGATGTTACAATTTATTTGCCCACCCAGCAGCTCCGGTTTCTTCTGAGACAGGATCTGGTAGAAGATGTGGTAGTCTCTCTCAGCCTTAAGCTGGAAAGTCACACGAGACTTCTCCAGAAGATCTGTCAAGGAGAGCATTTATTTTAAAATCACTAATATAATGGATTAAGTTTAACATTTTAAAATGGAACTAAGCATGAGTTTTCTTACAAGTTTCTATATCCGCAGAAGCAAGTTTTCCATTTGCAGCAAAGTGAATGCGGATAAACTTGCCCTGTTTAAAAAAAATATAAAAACTGATCGGCAGTTCTTCAGTTCGTTCTTCAGTTTTGAACTCCATTTCATTGACTTACAAATCTAGATGAGTTGTCATTTCTGATGGTCTTGGCATTGCCAAAGGCCTCGAGAGCAGGATTACACTGGATGATTTGATCCTCCAGAGTTCCCTAGAAAACACAACATTTGAAATTAGTGTATGATGAATGGAAATTAGACAAAATGCCAGTCCAACAAGTTTTATTTTAAGTTCAGATCTTCTCAGTTTACCTTCTTTTCAGTGGTTTCCTTCTTTGAAGGACTAGCCGCAATGCTGGCAAAGTACTGAATGACTCTCTTGGTGTTCACAGTCTTTCCAGCACCAGATTCTCCACTTTAGGTTTAAAGATAACATGGTAAGAACTGCACAACACTTTTTAACTGTTATAGAAAGTGATTAACAGAAGCAGACTTACGTGATAAGAATAGACTGGTTTTCTCTATCTGAAGGGGGCAATAACATATGAAATAGCATTACAGAACAGAACAGACCACCAGCTGTGCTACACATCAGAGTTTGGTTTGAAGTATTATCCAAACTTAAAGGTGTTTCACAGCTGGTGGTATGTTCTGATGGGATTGTGAAGAATGGACAATTCTAGAAAAAATGCTGAATGCATTTAATAAAAAGCAACTAACCATGTAAGTGTGCATAGTGAGAAGCTCGAAATTTCTAAACACATCAAACCACTTCCAATTTTATTTTAGTGATGTCAAACATCATATATCAAACTATTTTTCCATAATCTGTCACTTGATAGAAACTAGTCAAATTAGGCAAATGCCAACATGGACAAGTTGTGTGACAGTCTCAAAAACCACAAACAAAACTATGCAAAGCAGAAAAATAGTGCATACGAGAAAGTCAGATACAAGTTTCATTTACTGGTATTCATTTATTTTGGTGTCAGGTTGATGAGGTATCTGGGTGCTAAACTAAAACCAGAACCAGTGGTGTCAAGTTGACGCACCCGACAGCATGTACTGGTAGGCGTTGTCAGAGATGGAGAAGATGTGAGGAGGAGCTTCACTCCTCTTCTTTCCTCTGTAGGCAACGACCACTTCCTGGTTGTACACCGGGAGCCACTTGTAGGGGTTGACAGTGACACAGAAGAGCCCAGAGTAGGTCTGTAAGAGATTCACAGCAGCTTCAGATCTGCTCATATGTTATAAAGTAAATGTGTGAGCGTTTTAAGACGCCACTCACGTAGATCATCCAGGCTGCGTAACGCTCTTTGAGGTTATATAGCACAGCTGGCTCATGCAGGAAGGTGAACATCGCCATGTCCTCAATTTTATCAAACTTTGGCGGGTTCTGAGGATGAATATCTGCTTCTTTCACAGTTACAGTCTGGTAAAAGCAAACATTCCAACAGTTATTACTCAAAACGATGAGTTCCTCTAATCTAGTGAAGCAATAATCAAGATCAAGTTCAACTCTTACTTACTTTGCCTTTTTCAGTCTCACAGGTGACTTTATCACCATCCCGACTCAAAATGGTTCCTTTCACATACTCTTCTTCAGCATCAGGAACAAAACATTCCCTTTTCATGTCAAAGGGGCGAGTTTGGGCCTCCAGACGCTCCCTGTCTGACTTCCTGAGGTACGGAGCAGCAGCTCCAAACTCTGCCATCTGGGCATCTCCCATCTTTCACCCTGCTCACAAGAGCATACACAGTGTACACACACACAAACATATATATATAGGAACCTATTTGGATGCTTAAGACACATATAAAAATGTCTATATATATAAGAAACAACAAAATTACCAAATTTAAAAGAAACAAAAACAGTGTATCCCATATTTCACTAAACCCAACAAACATCGAAAGCTTAAAAATTTGAAATTTGGAACTTGCTGCTATGAGGCAAAAACACTTCATACATATTTAAAAGTTATTAAAAAGTGGTTCAAGCTACAATCAATCATTTTACCCTTGTTAATGAAGCTTTATTGCTGTAAAACCAAATTGACAAATTTCATGTTCAAACACATGCATTACGACCATGAAACACTAATATGAGGGGCATTACCTCTGACAGCTGCCAACACAGAAAATGTTTCCACAAACAGTCCCCTACAACCAATACGATCAGAGATAATGTTTCAAAATCCATCACCATGAATTACAAAGTTATTAGAATCTCATTATGATTCAAAATATTGATTAAAGAAAGACTTCAGCTCGTTTGATGACTTTTAAAGAGTTGCATATTACCTGTTCAAAAGTTGTGAGGGAAAGTTTGATGGCTGAAGCTGAGGATCCTCTCAACAGTGTGCCCTTCCTCTCTTTTATAAAGCCACTATCCATCTAAATAAGGGAGTTGACACACTGTTATGCCAAAATGCTATTGTGCTTGGTTCAGCTGAGGTAGGGAGGGATAAGCATAGTTTTTCATACACACCAGTCATTCCACCGCTTCCAACAACATCCCATAATGGATAATTATTACTAGAGGACAATTAAAATGACAAAAGACAAAGCTTTCACCATTAAACCCTCTTTGTATTCACAAAAGCATGATAAGCAGGAATTCAGAAAAAAAACATTATTAGCTTGTTGCATTATACATATATGTATAAATGCACATATAATTTTGGAGTTACAAGTATATACCTTTGTTTTTGTTCTAAACTAGCTTTGGAACTGTCTGGTAAAGTCACTGGCTAATGACCAAACAGGTAAGTAATCCTAATAAAGTAACCATTGAGACTCAACCATGGTGTTTGCTTTTTCATTTTCTCCCAATGCACCAACATCAGTTGATCACCAAAGCACCATTTCTCATATTATAAAGACACAGGCTTCATCTATATCACTTGTTTTGATTGATTACTGTATGCAACTGAAGGATAAATGGGGATGTAAACTCTCATCCAATTTTTGCTGTTCATTAAATAATTGTTTTATGATGGAATCAATTACTAAAGACAACAGAAACAGTTTGAAATGTCATTTAACAACTATCTGTCATACAATAGGTTCAGATTGGTTGAAGGTCACTGAGCGACAGATGAAATCATTCCTTGCCTCACTGGCACAGGATCGTCTCCCCACATTTGTCCTTGAGTACAAAGATAACCCTGTGAAATTCCTGGAAAGTGACGCCCATTGATTGAGAATCACAGGTTAGCGCTTCCATTTATGTAACGCTGTGGAACGTTTCACTGAAAGACAAATATAAACAAAGGAAGAGTGATGGACCACTTTGGTGTATTGCATTGGTGAAGCTAAAGCGGCGGTGATGGCCTTGCTCTGATATCCTGTGCATGCCTCCACCGTCACAAGACAAGCGAGATGTATGAGGTATTGTCTTTCTGTCGGGTCAAATGTTTGGTTGCCTGCCCAGCACTGCTGCATACGTGCCGCCGTCATAGTGTCAATTATCTAAACTAATAAAACACAGCTTTCTTATTCTGATCTAGTTCTGTTGTTGACCTTTTACTCTTGTTATTTTGATGATTATAGAAACTAAACATTTGAAATCTCTAATTAGGGAAGAATTGTTTGTATACTTGCCAACAGACAAGAATGGTTTCAACCAGCGTGACAATGAAGAAGAGCTATAATTAGATGTCATGCCAAGTGAAGACAACCAAGCAGCAAGTGTCAGATGTTAACAAGGTGCAAGTGTTCAACAAGTGAGATTGTTTTCATTGTGCATGCCTTCATAACATCTACAACCAAACCCTCAGAGACTTGAAATCTCTAGGCAAGAATCTAACAAGGTCGAGCAGTCGATTGATCTAGATGATTTACAGTTTGAGAGAGGATGCAAGTGACCAGCTGGTAATTCAATAGAGTTATGGGGCTAAATTAGTCTCTGCTGTCTCTAAGAGACTCTGTTTGATAATGTCTAATGTTATACTGAAATACATTTCAATTTAAGCCTGTCACTAATGATTCTTTTGGTAATCGAGAAAGCTGATAATTATATATATATATAAAAGCACAAGAAAATTGATCTTTTAACATTGAGTATCATGACAGCTATATTTGTATTCAGGGTTCCCAGACATTTCAACCAATGAAAGACTTAACATTGAAAAGATAACATTTTATAAAAAAATTCACTCACTGAGGGCAATTTCTGCTCATAGCAAGAAAATCACTAGCAATTCATATCACTTGCCAAGACTTAAGCTAAGAAGGATTTTTTTATATACATGTGACCCTGGAGCACAAAAGCAGTTTTAAGTCTCTGGGGTATATTTGTAGCAATAGCCAAAAATACATTAAATGGGTCAAAGTTACTGATTTTTCTTTAATGCCAAAAATCATTAAGTGACGATCATGTTCCATGAAGATATCTCCTACTGTAAATATAATTAAACTTAATTTTTGATTAGTAACATGCATTGCTAAGAACTTCATTTGAACAAATTTAAAGGCAATTTTCTCAAAAAAAAGATTTCGCCCTCAGATTCCAGATGTTCCATTAGCTGTATCTCGTCCAAATGTTGCCTTATCCTAACAAACCATACATCAATGGAAATATTATTTATTTAGCTTTCAGATGATGTATAAATCTCAATTACGAAAAAAACTAACCCTTGTGTCCAGGGTCACACATTTTTTTCAAGGTTTGCAAAGACTGTGGTAATCCAGTTTTGGGATCTTTAATAGCAGCTTGTGTAAACATTAGGGGGCGCTATAGTAAAGCTTTGCAGGATAAACAAACTGACCTTTCTGACCATTACAGAATCAGGAGCTGCTGTCCAGAGTGTTTTTATGGTGAATCACTGGCCACGTCTGAAATGAGCTCACCGACAAAAACTAAAAGAGCTAAAAATACGCAAACCAGCAGAATATTGAAGGACCGGAGGTACAGCAGAACATTCAACGACACCAATGTCTGAATGACTTTCAAAGCACATATTCCAATCACTTGACAAACATGTGGTTTTACCAGATTTTATTTGTAATTAGAGTTGATTAAAGATTAATTAATAATTACAGCATTGTTTAGAAAGTGTTGCGCAATCATCAGACTTATTACTACTATCCTTTATTATTAAAGTAGTAGTAATAATTAAATTATTACTAACAATTCAGAACTATTAAGTGCATTTTAAAGAATCTAACACAAAGACGCGTTTACAAGAGAAAGCTACAAATGTTCCTTATTTCATAATCAGACTGAAAATGCAATAGGCAAAGACAAAACAGAAAGACATCAGACACAAATAAATCCTGACCGTGTCAATATTCAAATGAACCTGTGCGTTTCTTCCCTCTATTATCATACTCTTCATGTTTAAGGTAAGCAACAGAAATAAGGGACGTTACGATCAGTGTGATTTCAATCATCCTCATTAGAGGAATATTACAGGTTTATTACAACTTTCCTCCTCTCTTAGTTTGTACAAAACAGGATAAGTGAACGGTAAAAGAATGGATGTTGCACAAGAGGGGTTAAAAGCAGAAATCTGGAGGATATATGTTTTTATATATTATGTTTTTTAATCGGTTCTTTAAAAAATAACACCTGGCCGTGCAATAGAGACATAAAATGGAGTAATTGACAAGACATCCCAGCTTCTGTACGTACAGTATAACTCAAGTTGCATTCCTATAATATTCCTTTAACAAAGAGTGACGTGTAACATACAGTAATAAGTGTTTCTGGTATCATGCCTCAGTCTAATCAGAGTGCACATAAACGATCTTTGAAGCACTGATCAGTTCTTCAGCGATCCTCTGGGCGCGCCATTCTTAGCAGCAACGTGTAAAAGAACCAAGAGAACAATTCCATCTGGAGTGAGAACTTAAGCCTGTTTTCACAGGGATAAATAGATTTCAAAACTACCATTTGAGCCCTTGTCTCATATTGGTCTAATATATTACTTATAAGTCACCGAATGCTACATGGGTCAGAATTCAATGTTTAGTCAAGAGTATGCCCTTGTCTCATGGTTTATGCCACTGAGCGCTGACAAGCGTTTGAGTACTCTGTGGACGCGGTCCCTTCAACTCTTACATGATGGGTCCATGTGCCATGACTCCACCGACACCTGTTAGGAATGACTACAAATACAGGAGTATTAGGACGGGACTCCGAGGTCAGTCCCTCAGTATTTGCAGTTGAAGAGTGAAGGCTAGGTCTCTGGGTTGGGCGTAGCCAGAAGAGGAACGTTATCTCTACGTCTTCGCACCAGTGGAGGCCGGCGGTACTGTTCTCCATCCGCCAGCGTCTGTGGAAGGGGTTTGCGTTTGCTCTCCGGGAGAAGCAGGATGGAGAGGACCGCCAGCAGGGCCAGAGACGAGTAGACCACATGGTGCAGGAAGTAGCCGTAGTGATTACGCAGATCCATGAGAGGAGAACTGAGGCGACCCACGCATCCCAAAGCCATGACCGCTCCCACACCACTTCCTCTGTGGACACAACAATGGGACATTAAAATCGCCACTTTCGTGGTATGTTTCTAAAAGCCATGGTTTACAGTGAACTTGTAACAATTCGGGAGCATTGTTAGTTGTTGGGTTTATTGCTTTTATAAAGTGGGAATTCCATATGCAAAGTATGGTTTCACAAAATAAACAAAGTTTCGCAAATTAAGTGTAATGATATTAATACAAACAGTATTCTTCCACCGAACAATGTAGCTCCTCAGAAACAGTTGTGGTTGCAACAAAGTGGTTGCCGAGCAACACACAGAAGTAAACAAGGGTGTATGTTACTTTGTAATTTAGATACAGATTTGAACATGGCTCCAATCAGAATAAAGGACTAGAACGATCTGTTTTATAATATGAAATCTACTGTCTAAATGGAAGCATTTCTGGACTATTGGTTGAAGAAAAGTAGAAGCATAATGGAACTTTTGAAGTTGTCTTCACTTGATATCGGAATTATCGTAAATACAATTTTCGTAGTTGGAAATTGAAGGCCTCAATTATACCCAAGCCATAATTTGGCAGCGAAGAGAACTATATCTGTACTGACTCTTAAGTTGCATTCATTTTCTTTATTTCTTTATTTTCCCCTTAGAGTATATATTTGTTTATAAGTAACCAATGCATTTTTTTAACAATGCATTTATTTGACCGAAACTCCCATTTTCATATGGTTGTCAATAGATGGGATGCTACATTTCATTCAAAATCTGTTGAATATTCACTAAACAACTTCAGTATGTTTTGGCTCTAGAAAGAATGAATGTACATGGTTTCCTCCAAGAGTTCTATTTCTTTCGGAAAACAAAGCACTTAAATGTTACAAACTCCAAATAGGAAATCTTCAATCATAGCTTGTGAAGGCAGCACGGGTGGCAACTCCCAACATTAGAATTAGATATCATAACACTGGCGACATTATTACATGCATTATATTTCTTTTTTATCAAGTGCATTTAGGATTTACATTTTATTACTTCATACATTCCCTTGGAATCAAACCCATGACCTTGCCATTTGTTAATTTCATGCTCTATCGGCTATAATATGTGAAAACTATTAATAAGTGAAAGACAAGAACAACTGGTGCAAACTTTTCGCTCTGTTTCCTCCCAGGAGAAACACTCTTGACAGGAAGCCAGAACCACACAGAAGAGATGCATGAATTACATCCCCAACCGGCTCTCTGGAGTCCAATAGGGACTCTTCACTGTCTCATTGTCCATACATCACATGCATTCTGCTGCTTCAAGAGCTAAAATAAGCGTGATGTTACGAGGGTGTGCTAGTAACCAGCCCCGCGGGAGCGTGTGTTTACCTGATGATGGTGGGCATGACTTCAGCGGTGAAGAGAATAGAGAGGGAGGCGGCTGCTTGGGACGAGAACAGGCCCATTATAGAGAACACAGTCATGGCTGACTCACTCAGATCTGCAGGGACACATTCATCTCAACGTTAGACTTTATAAAGCAAAATACCTCAAAGAATTATCTGGAGAATGCTTGAAACTTTGTATGGCTTGTACTTCGTTCAAATTGAAACTCGCTTCGGATAAAAGCAGATTTCTAAATGAATACATTTTAATTTCCAAATAATTCTGAGTGCAAATCTATTTTTAGACTTTTTTTTGCATTGTGAAATTATTTTTACCAAATGCATTTCTATAATTTTTTAGAAAAGAATTGTAAGTATTAAAAAACACTAACAGTCCATGAGTCCGAGCAGGATTAGGGACGCCAGTCCGGTCAAGGTCATGGCTAGAAGAAGAATTCCACGACGACCAAACCTGTCCACTGTTGCCCAGAGCAACAGCCAGGCCCCGCCCCCTGCACATACAGACAGCAGGTACGTCCAATAGAAACTGGGGGTGAATCCTCTGACATCACCTCTGAAGGAGCTGTAGCAGTGACTGATGCCATGAGAGATGAACCTGAACACAAGAACACACAACCAGTCCACCTAATAATCATACAATAAATGCACGTGTGAATAAATAAATAAATGCATGCATGCATTAAAAAAAATCTATTAAAAGTAAAGAAAGAAAATAATAAATATATATATATTTCAGCTTTGGTAATCCATATTGCTCAATTGTCAAGAATGTCAACCGAAGAATAAATAAATAAACTTTATTTCTGACTATTTTGATGTTACTTTGCAAGTGCAGTCTGACTCCAGCATCCAAAACGTGACCACTTCAGCACATCAGGAAAGACGTTTACCAGAAGGAATGACTTACGAAGTGAATCCCAGCACACACAGGTTTTTCCAGATGTTTCTGCTGTGCAGCAGCTCTGGGAAGGACAGACGAGGACGTCCAGGAGACGAGGACAAGTCTGTGTCCAGCTCTGCATCATCAGACACAACAACGCACAGTTTGTTTCTTGAGAACTCAACTAACATTAGACGGAAACATGAATGAATGAGGGAAAACTGACCCGTGAAGCTGTCTTCGTCTCTCTGCCGTTCGGTGAAGGAGTTCATGTCTCCCGTTCTCTCGGAGAGCAGAAGCCAGCGCGGCGATTCAGGAAACACTCCCGGGATCCTGAAGACAACAAACAGCATCTAAAAGAGCAGCTTCATACAGTAATGAGATAATCTGCTCAATTGGGAGAAGCAGGACAGTCTGTTTGTCATAGAAACAAAGGTGATCCGTCATTACTAACGAACGCTAATGTGCGCTGGCTGCACTCAGAGCTCTCAAGCTTCACAGGGAATTTCAGATCAATATTCCTGAAAGAGCAGTCGCTCTGCATTTAGGCAGATGAAGTGTTGAAAATCTTCCTGTTCCCAGATGCCACAGTGTTGATGCTGAGCCAGTTTAATAACAGAAGAGATATTATCCACTGAAGGCCTGACCTGCAGGAAACCCTGTTTATGTTATGCAACAAATGAATCACCTTACATGTGTGTGTTTTTTTTTTTTTGGAGGCAGCTCACAGAAATGTTTTCAGAGATCAACACTTCTGTTACCAGGTCAGTGTTTTCTTATGGTCTTACATTGTGACTAAGATCATGCTTTTATTAATCCCTTTGGATTTTGGTGATGATCTGAATATTGTTTTGTGATTTTCCTGTAGCTCAAAGCAGTAGCAATGCCAAAGTCATGGGTTCGTTTCCCAGGAAATGCATACGTTTATTAAAAACAGTGTAAACCTTGAATGCAATTGAAGTCACTTTGGATAAAAACATCGGCCAAATGCATATAAATACATACATTTTCATGCTTCTCTGCAATAATTTTGGTACCATAGCACAAACACAGTTTTTCACTTTTTAAAAATTATATATATATATATATATACTGTATATGTGTGTATGTTGTATTTTATATATTTTATACTGATATATAATTATTTTAGTATTATTGAGAAACATTATGATTACTATTTTGTATTATACTTTTTTTTTAGCTAAAATGTATTTAATTTCAAGTAACAAGTTTAGTTTTAATTTTGCAATAATTTTATTTGCATATATAATTTATTTCGCAATAATAATTTAAAGTAAAACCCACATTGAAACACTAGCATGTAGCCTTAGTTCTTTACAGTTAGAAAAAAAGTGCATTTTTTAAAATTTGTATTTTTTACTGTTAATGCATTCCTAACAGTTATAGTAACAGTAAACCAAACACCACATGATCAGTAGGTGGCATTCATCAGGGACTGACCCGTAGCACAGGAACAATGACAGAGGAGCAGCTCCGGTTCCTAAAAGGCCCCTCCAGGAGCCACAGCCGAGGGCCACAGCCAACAACAGGAGCTCGCCCGCAAACACGGTCAGACCGGACATCATCGTGGCCAGCAGCCGCAGCGAGGGGTCACACAGCTCCACACCTACAGCCAAACACAGAGAAACAGTTGTGACGTCATACTTAAAACACCAGCCGATCGAGACTTGTTTGCAGTGTAGCATCACTGTTTGACTTACGTGTGACGTATAGCGTGAGGTAGACGCCAGCGCTCGCCGCGGCCAGACAGAAGCGCATGGTGATGAAGACGGGCGGCGAGGGCGACACACACGCCAGCACCCCGAAAACCACCGCCAGCATCAGAGACACCAGCAGAGACTTGTGTCTGCCCAGCCTGAAACACAACCAACAAATCAACCTCTGACATCAAATACACAACAAGACCACAGACAGTTCCTCACCGGTCAGCCATGTATCCCAAACCCAGACAGCCGGTCAGCGTCCCCAGAATGAAGCACACCTCCTCGACTGGAACCAGCCAGTACCGCGAACACACCAGATCCCACTGACGACAACAGGAAGTCAGGACAGAGCAGACAGGAAGTCAGTTGTATCAGGCGAACTCAACAAGCGATTTTAAAATACTTCACGTCGTCGTCTTCCGTGCTAAAGCAGCAAACGCTGAAAATGTTTGGTCATGCTGAACATTCATGAACAGTTCTTTGCATCAGAGCTTTAATATCCAGTGTTGGTACTGTTAACTAAACTGTTAAAATTGTTTTGGAATTTAATTTATGCATTTAGCAGACGCTTTTATCCAAAGCGACTTATAGTGCATTCAGGTTAACAATTTTTCCTAACATGTGTTCCCTGGGATACGAACCCACAACCTTGCGCTTGATAACACAATGATCTACCACTTGAGCTACAGAAACACAAAAAAAATTAATCTGAAATAAAAAAATTTATTAAAAAAACCTAACCTTAAACCAAAGCTAGAAATGTTCATTTGGCACAAAAAATATACATATAATAAAATAAATGTTCATGAAATGAAATAATTTGAAGTACTAAATATATAAATGAATATATACAATATATAATATATATATATAAAAAAATGACAAATGCACATTACAAAATTATCTAAAATGTAAAGTGTACTATTCACAAATTTTACAATTTTATATTAGATTGAAATCTTAAATGAAAATTTGAAATGTTGCCTTGGCAACTAAGTGAAAGATCAAGTATTAAAATATCTAAAAATAAAACTGAAATAAAAAAATTAATTAAAGCTACTTAGAATTAATTTTAAAAAAATTACAAGCACAGTACAAATTTACTTAGACTTAAATTACAAACTGAAAATGTAAATTGAAAAGTTAATTCAAATCTTTTGTATTGAAATAAATGTAAGTTTAAAGAACTAAAATTACTAAAAACTGAAATAAAAAATTAATTAAACCTATATAGAATTTTTCTGAAAATAACACACACATTACAAAATTACTAAAACTTGAATTTAAATGTAAAAGTTAATTCAAATCTTCTGTATTGAAATCAAATAAAAATGAAATTAACTTAAATTACTAAAATTTAAAATAAATTAGTTGTATATGAAATCTAAAACTATTTAGAAATATATAAACAACAAAAAATGCATATTACAATAATAACTAAAACTTAAATTAAAAACAAAATCTACGATTCAAAATTTTTATCGTATTACACTGAAATCTTAAATGAAAATTATGTTGCCTAAAAAAGTACAAAAATTTCTAAAACAAATAAAAAATAAATTAAAGCTATTTAGAATTAATTAAAAACAAAATACAAGCACATGTACTTAGACTTAAATTAAAAACTGAAAATGTAAATGTTAATTCAAATCTTTTATATTGAAATGAATTCAAGATGAAGAACTTAAATAAAAATAAAAATAAAGTTTTATATAAAATGTAAACAAAAAAGACAAACGTAAATAATAAGGGTTACTTAAACTTTATTCTAAAGCCAAAAATATAATGTAATTCAAAATATTTAAATAATAACTATAAAAGTATATAAATAAGACTAAAATAAAACTGATAATATCACAAATGGATTCTAACCGTCAGCAGCAGCAGAACGAGTCACATGTCATGTGATCAAATAGCTGCATTACGACACAAAAGAGTTTGTCAGCTGAAATGTGAACAAACCAGTTCTACTCTACACATGACGAGTCTTCAGGGAAAACCACAAACAGCATCAACTATCTTTAGAGTCATCCTCGTTTCGCATCTTTCATTGAATACAAACTTCACTGGGAGGAATTACACACTCACAAATTAATTACTGTTCTTACAATTCATAAATTACAAATTTTAAAATCTAAGGAACATAAAAAATAAAGAGAAGGAAAACAACAAAAAATGTCTAAAATGAATGGACACCATTAAAATTAAAATAAAATGTTG
>NC_081796.1:26492493-26547493 GCF_963082965.1 Carassius carassius
TGAAAGGGAGAAATTAAAGAATAAAAATAAGACGAAAGAGTAAAAAAGGAGAAGTGCAATGAAGGAATGAATGGAATGTGAGTGTTATGTAAGTGGAATTATATAGAGAGGAGAATTAAGAAGCCATATGCATTAAAGAATCTATGAGTAATAAACAGGAATGCTATTATGTAAATGAACGGATCTTCTAAGCATCGTTCGTAAGTCCTGATATTAAAATGCGTTTATTTCGTCACCTGCTTCTGCTGATGTTAGCAGACGAGCCGCTGAGCTCCAGCACATCCACACTGATGTGCTCTGGTCTGGTCTGCTCTGGTCTGATGTGGTCTGGACTCGTTCGGCCCGTACAGTCCAGCGCAGTAACAATCTCTCCGCAGAAACAGACGCGCGTCGCTTCGCTCCTGCTGATCTGACGCGTTCTATCCGCCTCGCGTCACACCAAACGAACGCGTTAGATGAAGGTAAATAAAGCCTGGATGCACGGCCATGGACGGAAGACGATCCCCGGCTCCGAGACGCGGACAGGGCGGAAAAACTGGTACGACTGACGGTAACCTTCGGGAACATTCGGACAGCTTCGGAAACCCGAGACTAAAGACGCAGCTGCAGCACAGCCGTGCAGCCACACGAGGGAGCCATGTATCACATTAAATTAATGTTTATAAACTTTCCAAAGAAACCATGCTACGCACTTCACACTATATACTGCTTACTTTTAAAATAATAGTATATTATGAGAGTATTGGCAAACACAGAATGAAAGATGTGCACAGTATGAGATTTTTTTCTTTCTTCTGTATGCATGATGAAATGCATGGATGACCTGCGACATTTGTCAAAAAAGTGTAAAGATTTAAATCTGTTCATCACATTGCAAGGTCAAGTCAAAGGCATTGCATTGTGGGATACTGTATCTCATACAGTGTGCTCTGGATGCACTCTGCACGTTTTGAAACATAACCGGTCATCTGCGTATTGCATGCATTACATAAAATTAAAATACTGTACACATAGCAAAATTTGTACACAATATTGTACACTGTACACATTTATGCAAAATAGTGTTAAATACAGGATGGTGCCTTTATCGGTTTGTAAGTGTAACCTTTGCAACTGTTTGTCTTGAATGACTCTGTAGAAAATGTTATATTATATTACAAAAGTCATGTGTTTGTAAAAAAAAAAAAACTTTAAGCCTACAATTAAATATTTATTTTTATTTATTTGTTTTTTACATTGTCTTGTAACATGATGGTACCATGCAATTCTATTAAGCACCATGTTATTACCATCTAATGTCACTCTATTATGTTGTAAAGGTAGACTTTGTTATTTTGCATATATTATAAGAAGGATGTAATATGTAATTTTATTTATTTATGCAATTCTAAATTATAAACAACTCTGGCACCATATGCATTACATGTATTATATTATGGGTTATATTAAAATGCTCCCATTAAAGACTATGCAATTTATCCTTCTGTGTAACAAAAGTTAAATGCATCCAGAACAGTTATCATATATAGACAATGCCATAACTTATAAATCAAGTATGAAAGATGTCCAGAGTTTTCTTGTTGTTATATTTTTAACAATAAATAAAGTTTTGCCCTACAGCCGGAGTAAAATGTCTTCAGTCAGACCAAGCAATGTGCTTCACATTTACAGCAAAACCAGTGTACAAGCAGTTTTATCTTAAAATTAAAAAATATAATCAATAATTATGCATTATAAAATTATATCAGCTTATATATATATATATATATATATATATATATATATATAGAGAGAGAGAGTTAGCTGATGCAAACTTAAGGTATTTTTTAAATATAAAGTCAACTAGAATGCATTTGATGTAAATACAGAGGATTTGATGTTGAGCACACAGTATGTACAGTAATTAAGCCACGCCCCCTTGGACTAGGTTTGAAAAAAATCGTAAATAGCACATATTATCACTGTTATGTTCTACAAAACACTATTTTCTTACTGCTTATTAAAACTAGATGACTTCCTGTTGAACCTCATCAGGTTCATCACCAGTCTAAGCTTCACATCGAATCACTACACCAAAAAAAAATCAAACCTTATTCTCTGATTTGATTCATTTAAAATCACTTTTATTGAAATATATGTCATGTTCCATAAGCCCATGGTTATGAGCGGTCAGGTGTTGAGAGAGTGGATCTCTGGCTGTTCTCTGGCGCTGTGTTGAGTAACACAGCCTCAGTTGAAACACACTCTTTCCTAACACTGTGGCCAGATTTCAGGTCTGGGACCGCAGATTTCCCCAGCGCTGAACGGAATCAGGTTACAACACACAAACATCAACAGTGTGTGAATTAATGAACGTCAGGGCTTGCTCTTGTGGAGGTGTTACACAGGTTTCCTCTGTTATCATCTGCTGTTATGTGGAGCCCTAAATAGATATCAGTGCCAAGCCAGCAGACGAGATAAAGAAAGACCCTATGCTGTCAGATTCTGAAACATATTTTATGGGCTAGTTTGTATAACGGAGAAAAATCACAATGGATTTCAGGTTTGGGTGCTTGTTTTGACTCGGGGTTTGTTGTCACGAGATCTGTATTTCAGTAACTTGGGTCAAAAGTTCAATTGCAGAAATCTGTTTTATCTAGCATTGACTAGCATTTACTAAAATTAATTAAACATAAAACCACACACATTGATGCAGGAATAAACTATTTGCTGAAGGTGGATTTGAACTGAAACGGTTCAGCTGTGAGCATTTTTCATATACAGTATCTTAAAAAACATTTGAAGTAAAAATAAATAAATAATAATTGACTAAAATATTAAATGCAAACATAAGAAAAAGTGTGCATATCTATCATACTGTATATAGCTTTGCAGCAAAATGTGAAAAGTAAAATTCAGAAGAATGGAACAAAATTAAAAAAAAAAATGCTGTGTATGAAAACGTAAAAAAAATTAATTAATGTAGTGTATAAAGTTACAAATACATATAAAACACATGGCGATGTTTGGAATTAATTTAACATTTATAAAATTTGTTTATTACAACTTTTAGCACAGTAATTATATTTTTGATTATTATTATTAATTTAAAATAATTAAGATATTTTTTTCCTGAGAAGTTATACAGTATACGTTTTAAACATAGATATACAGACATTTTTTAATTTATTTGTATTTAATATTTTAGTAAAATGTACAGTTCATGGCTATAAATATATATATATATATGTATATGGAAAAAATATTGATAAGTACAAAAATTACCCTGAGTTGCAAGATTTAATGGTTTATTTAAATTTCAATGCTTAAAGAGTTTGTTGTGTATTTTTCTGAATGACTTCTTCATTTGCTGCGACAACTGACATCACGTCATCATCACAAATTACAGATAATACAAAAAAAATGCAACTTTTTATTTCATGATTCAGACTTTTTTTGAACCAAAATTCTGAGAAGAAAAAAAAAATATTGCAAGAAATAAAACTCATAATTGAGATATAAATTTGCAAATCAGAGGAAAAAACAGTCAGAATTGTGAACTATAAACATGCAATTCAGAAAAAAAAGTCAAAATTGCGACGCAGAATTGATATAAACTCAGAAAAAAGTCAGAATTGCGCAATAAATAGTAATCTGATCTGAGTACGTAATCTGATTACTTTTACAAGTAACTAGTAAAATAAAGCATTACTGATTACTTTTTTGTTACTTTTTTTCTCGTTTATTGATGGAAAGCTCTCCTATCCATATGTTGAGAGTAAGATGTTACTGTAGTTCTAGAATTAATGTGAACATGCCTTAATTAATCTCAGACAAAGCTTTTGGTGCGAAAGGGCTTTTAGATTTGCCAGAAATTGAACTTTTTATATTAAAAGCAAACAAGGACACCCAGCCCAGATTTAAAAAGTAACGCAAAAGTAACACAAAGCATTACTTTCAATAAAAAGTACCCAACATAATTACTTACTTTTTTTAGGAAGTAACGTGATATTGTAACGCATTGCTTTTAAAAGTAACTTTCCCCAGCACTGGCTGCAATTAGCATTTTCTTAATTTAATTCCATGCTCATCAGATGTGATTTACAGTAGGTGGACAACCGAAATGGGTATTATTTCCCAAGTTCACTTTGAGAAGTCATGTTTACCCATCCCATCGACTGAAACTATATGGAAATCAGAAAGCGAATCCAGAATAATTTGTTGGGTCTCAGCAGACGTCCTCTCCGGCGGTGTCCTGCTCTCTGGCCTGTAGGTGGCGCTGTGACAGATAGTGTCTGAGTGAATCCACCTCGTGCGACAGATGCTGGATGTGCAGCTGCAGGCGTTGGTTCTCGTCCTGGAGCTGTAGCGCCCTCTGGTGGGTCATCTGGATCCGATGCCGCGCTTTATCGCGACTTTTTCTCACCGCGATGTTGTTGCGCTCTCTGCGCTGACGGTACTCCACGCTGTCTTTGCTCGGGCCTCGCTTCTGTCCGGCCGGCTGCAGGGTGGACGCCGGGGGCGGCAGAACGAACTGCGAAAAATCCTTCGCAAAGATTTGCGAGAACGAGAACGTAAAAGTAAAAACAAGGTAAGTGAATGCGATACATACAGGGATTTTCAATGAATGTAGTGAACTGGAAGTCCTAGACTATAGCTCCTGAACTAAAACTTAAACCAGAAATTAAGATCAAATAAAATTAACGAATTAAATATTACAAAAATGCTAACTTATTGCCAAGGCAACATTTCTCATTTTCGTTGAAAATAAGTTATATATATATATAATTATATATTCTTTAAAAAAAAGATAATTATAACAACAACAACCTAAAACTGAAACTAAAATTAGAGTGTCATTTTCTCTATTTGGGTGAAATGCATGAAGACTTTCATTTTGCATACATGTTTATTTATTTATAAAAGAAAATCTGTTTTATGAGCAATCTTTACATCTTAATGTATCTTTGTTGTCCAAACAACTGAAATTGGATGGAAACTAACAATAGAGATTTGTTATAATTATTTCAGAAACTGCAATCATTTCCTGTACACATAAAATAATGAATATATATATATATATATTTTAAGTAATAAAACTATTTACTTTAATTTTTAATTTTACTTTTAATCACAGACTTTTTTGTATGAATTTATTTATTTATTTATTTATTTTATTATGTTATTGTGGTCTTCAAACTTAACATTATTATATAAAAATAAATATATAATTGCTAATATTAACTATTAACCCCATAATTATTATTTTCAGATTAATTTTACTTCTAATTTCAGACATTTATTCATTTATGTATTATAATTTAACATGATCATATAAACATTCAATTTAATTTAAACATTAAATATATAATTGCTAATATTAACTTTTTACATCATAATTATTATTTACTGATTAATTTTACTTGTAATCTCAGAAATATTTATTTATATATATTATTCATTTATTTATTCTAATTTAGTATTATTATATAAACATTATATAATTACTAATATTAACTATTAACCCCATTATACAATTAGTATTTACTAATTAATTTAACTTGCTATCTCAGAGATTTATTTATTGTAACTTAATATTATTATAAAAACATTAAATATTTAATAGCTAATATTAACTATTTAGCTCATAATATAATTATTATTTACTGATTAAATTTACAGACACAATCAATAAACGGCACAGCTAAAATATGTATTAAATGTATTAAAATAAGCATAAAAGGTGTATTGTTTACTCCTGAATTTCATGAAGAAATGTTTCCCTTGTTATCATCCAAAGCGACTGGAACAAATGAAGAAAACATCACAAACATTTGTTGTCACCTCTCGCTCCGAGCTGCTGGGGGTCAGACACGAGGAGTACGGGACGAAGCCCATCATCTGCTCCATGCTCCGGCCGTCTGGTGTTTTGGGGAAGACCATGGGCTGACCGTACAGACCCGAGTCCACCTGAGAGCTGGAGGACTGATGATGGAGAGCAAACATACAGATGGAGGACGGAGGACTGTCGGAGACGGACATCTGTGGATGAAGACACACACTTCTGAGCAGATTTGAGACTGAACTCCAGCTACAGGAAACACAGAAAGTGAGCAATCATACAGTCTCTGTACTTGTGGCTTGAAAACGCTGCTCGTCTCGTCTCGATCTTGATGAGGATCCGATACGATACAGGTACTTCAGCTGTCAATGACACCATCACTTCCTCTGTCACAACCTCCGCTCCTTCCCCCTCCAATTATTTTTATGTTGCATCACAGATTAACTTCTTTTTCCTTTTCATTTTCCCGGTTTTATAAGCACGTACTACACCGTTATGTATCTTTTTTACCCCCAAGTGTTTTATTAGAGTTGTTTTAAGTGCCTCAAATAGTTTCCTGCACACGTAAAATAAACAAATGCAAAAATGTTTTTTCTAAACATTAAAAAAGTAAAATATATATAAACATTCGTGTTTTTAAAATCTGATATTTTTTTATTTCTTACCTAATGTTATTATTTTGCTGTTATTATCTAATGTATATATTATTAAACATATAATTACTAATATTTATTAATTACAAATAGTTTAATCATATTTTCTAATTAACTTTTTACATATCTAATATTTGTTTATATTATTATCTATAATTATCTATTATTATCCATAATAATAAATATTATCCATTATACATTACAAAAAATATATGTTACTAATATTAAAAAAATATTTTTATTTCAAATTATCATAAACTATTAAATAGTTTTAAATAATGGTTTATTTCATATAATTAAATATTTTTTTATTTCTTATATATTTATTTTTACTGTTATTATCTATCAAATATTTTTTATTAATATAATTACTAATATTTAATATTTACAAATAGCTTTATAATCGTATTTTGTAATTATTAACTCTTTTCGTATATTTATTTATATTATTATCTAAGGTATAATATTTTTTATTTCAATTTCATGTTATTATTTACATTAAAATAGCTTTAAAAATAGGTTTATTTCACATGATTAACATTTTCTTTATTACTTAAGTATGATTTATTTCTAACTATAATTAAATAAACATTTACTAATATTTAGTATTTCCATGTTTTTTTATCATATTTTTTAATTTATATTTTATATCGAAATAAAAATATATAAATTAAAATGTTACATATCACTTTTTGTAATTACATTTCAAATTATTAACCATCTTTTCTTATCTAATATTTGTTTCTAATTATTATCATCCATTATTATTAATTGTTATATATTATTATTCATATTTTCATATTCATATGTATTGTTATATCATATTTTTTCTGTTTTTTATTTATAGATTTATTGATTGTACACATTGTTCTCATTATCTTTTATGTTTTTATTTTTGGAAAGGTGAATAACATTAATGTTTTAACAGAGACATTTTTATATTATTTTTTTTATGTTTTAATTTAATTTTTTGTAATTGTTACTATTACTTTTTTTTTTTTTCTCCACACAGTTTCTCGTTTTAGTTTAGTTTTACTAAAGAGTGTCATTTTAAGCCTCATATCATGTAAATTTAATTTAATTTAATGTACATACAATATATAAATAATAATACAATATTACATAAAGAAAATAATATATAACAACATTATATAAATATGATTATTTATTATATAAACCCAAAATCCACATTGTTCCTCATGTCATGTACTGTACATGTAAATATAATTACAACACTGGTGAAATTTTGCAACCTTGAAAATCCTGTGTTGCAACATTTGTACCAAATTCATCCCTAAATACAGTCTGCACAAAGATCATGGTTTTACAAAGCAGTAACTTCCTAAAAACACTTTCAAGGGGAGAAGAAAATACATTACTACAGTGCTTTTTTAACAAAAAACAAAGAGAAGCGACGACTGTATGATGTTCTCAGCTTCCTGCAGTGAAAACGTCCATCTCTTGTTGTCTCTCTGTTTAAACGCTGCTTGATCCGCGCAGATTTCTCTCCTGATTCAGATTTTTCACTGGAGGAAGTGTTATTATGGATTATTGTTATATTATCTTTTGTCTTCTCCAGATGTTAACTGGAGTGCTGTGGATTACTGTGATGTTTTTATCAGCTCTCATTCTGACGGCATCCATTCACATCCACTGCTGAGACACTGATGCAATGCTACATTTCTCCAAACCTGATGAAGGAACAAACCCATCCTAATCTAGGATGGCCTGAGGGTGAGCACGTTTTCATTTTTGGGTGAACTACTCCTTTAAAATCTGTTCCAATTCAATTTCCTTCACGAAGACGGCGTGATGATCACGATTCAGGGATACAAAGAAAAGATGCTTTATGTGATGCATATACACTCTCTGTCTCTTCATCTGTGCATCTCACAGTAAAATGTCTACGGTATATTTCACCCCAAAACCAAAGAAAAATATAAATATAAATATTGGAAATTAAGCCGGTTTCAGAAACATTTTCCTTTAGCTTTTTGGCATTGTTTTCATCAGTCTACGCACATTTCTATCAAAACGTTAATTTACTGTAATTTGTGTTTTCCTGATTTTATTTTTTAGCATTGCATTTGATAAGTGTAATACAGTAATATCTCAGGAAAAGCAGCTGGAACTCATTGTCATGAATGTTAAGCGGTTTATTTCATAACTATAATGAATAATCAGCTTATCTTATATGATGTATCGCCAAAAAAAAAAAAAAAAATTATATATATATATAACTAAATAAATAAAATTCTAAAATAAATTATATATAATATATAAATTATAATAATACATTATATAAAGAAAAAATATATAAATACAATATTATAAATTTTTTTTAATTATTATTATTATTATTTTTTGATACATCATATAAAATAACCTGATTATTTATTACATAAACCCAAAATCCACGCTGTACACTGCTTAAGTGTCACAGTGTCTGGGTTGTGTTCCCTGGGTGTCCACTAGATGTCCTCTTTTCCCACGGTGTCTTTCACTTCATTAATCACATTCCTCACGTCCCTGCTTAATTATTGCACCCAGCTGTCACTAATTACCTATCATCACACCCTGTCAGTTTCCCACTAGCGCTTGTCTCTCCTTGTGTATATAACCCGGTCTGTCTTAGTATGTGGACGGAGTCCTTGTTTAAATTTTTGAAAGTTTATTCATGTCCGTCGCTTCTTGCCTTGCTTTGCCTTGTCTTCGTGTCTTGTTTATGTTTGATATTCTGGTTTTGACCCTGCCTGGACTGTTTACCCCTTTGGATTACCCTTTAATAAATGACTTACCTGCAATTGGTTCTATCTCCGTGCCTCATTGGATCCCTGCCGTGACAGAAGGACTCCGTCACAGTAGGAACCAGCGGTATGTCATTTTTCCGTTCCCCAGCCAAGATGGCGGAGCGGCGAACCAAGTACCTTCGGTTGATCGCCCTCCGCCAAGAGGGCAATGAAGTTGGTGCCCTGGCTCAGGTGTTCTGGTCCCTGGCCGAGGGCATGGGCTACAACGATGCGGCCCTCAAGGACTATTTTAATGGCGGGCTGGATGATCCAGTGTCTCAGGAGGAGATGGCGCAGTTAGAGACACTGGAATTCTGGGAATTCGTGCGCTACCTGCAGCATCGGCTTCGGTGGGATGCCCCAGCCACTTCTGTCTCTTCCGGCGGGGTGGTCGTCAGCCCAGCACCACTGCCCAGGATGGCAACCAGCCAAGCGCCACAACCCAAGATGGCCGCCAGTCCAGCACCACTGCCCAGGATGGCTACCAGCGAAGCGCCACAGCACAAGATGGCCGCTAACCCAGCGCCAATGCCCAAATTGGCCACCGTTCCTGCGCCACAGCCCAAGATGGCCGCCAGCCCAGCGCCAATGCCCAAATTGGCCACCGGTTCAGCTCCACAACCCAAGATGGCCGTCAGCCTAGCGCCACAGCACAAGATGGCCGTCAGTCCAGCGCCACAGCACAAGATGGCCGTCAGTCCAGCGCCACTGCACAAGATGGCCGCTAACCCAGCGCCAATGCCCAAATTGGCCACTGGTCCAGCGCCACAGTACAAGATGGCCGCCAGTCCAGCGCCACAACCCCAGATGGCCGCCAGCCCAGCACCACAGTACAAGATGGCCGCCTGTCCAGAGTCATGGCCCAAGGTGGCTGCTTGCCCAGCGCCGCTGCACAGGATGAGAGTCTCAGCTGACCCTCCGGAGTCGATTCAGGTGCCAGTTGACCCTCCAGGGTCGATTCAGGTGCCCGTTGACCCTCCAGAGTCGATTCAGGTGCCAGTTGACCCTCCAGAGTCGAGTCAGGTGCCTGTGAACTCCCCAGAGTCGAGTCAGGTGCCTGTGAACTCCCCAGAGTCGAGTCAGGTGCCTGTGAACTCCCCAGAGTCGAGTCAGGTGCCTGTGAACTGACCAGAGTCGAGTCAGGTGCCTGTGAACTGCCCAGAGTCTAGTCAGGTGCCTGTGAACTGCCCAGAGTCGCGTCAGGTGCCTGTGAACTCCCCAGAGTCGCGTCAGGTGCCTGTGAACTCCCCAGAGTCGCGTCAGGTGCCAGGGAACTCCCCAGAGTCGCGTCAGGTGCCAGGGAACTCCCCAGAGTCGCGTCAGGTGCCAGGGAACTCTCTAGAGTCGAGTCAGGTGCCAGGAAACTCCCCAGAGTCGAGTCAGGTGCCAGGGAACTCCCCAGAGTCAAGTCAGGTGCCAGGGAACTCCCCAGAGTCGTGTCAGGTGCCAGGGAACTCCCCAGAGTCGCGTCAGGTGCCAGGGAACTCCCCAGAGTCGCGTCAGGTGCCAGGGAACTCCCCAGAGTCGAGTCAGGTGCCAGGGAACTCTCCAGAGTCGCGTCAGGTGCCAGGGAACTCTGCAGAGTCGCGTCAGGTGCCAGGGAACTCTCCAGAGTTGCGTCAGGTGCCAGGGAACTCTCCAGAGTCGCGTCAGGTGCCAGGGAACTCCCCAGAGTCGCGTCAGGTGCCAGGGAACTCCCCAGAGTCGAGTCAGGTGCCAGGGAACTCTCCAGAGTCGAGTCAGGTGCCAGGGAACTCTCCAGAGTCGAGTCAGGTGCCAGGGAACTCTCCAGAGTCAGGGCTAATCACCGATGACCTTCCAGAGTCAGGGCTAATCACCGATGACCTTCCAGAGTCAGGGCTAATCACCGATGACCTTCCAGAGTCAGGGCTAGTCACCGATGACCCTCCAGCGTCAGGGCTAGTCACCGATGACATTCCAGAGTCAGGGCTAGTCACCGATGACCCTCCAGAGTCAGGGCTAGTCACCGATGACATTCCAGAGTCAGGGCTAGTCACCGATGACATTCCAGAGTCAGGGCTAGTCACCGATGACCCTCCAGAGTCAGGGCTAGTCACCGATGACCTTCCAGAGTCAGGGCTAGTCACCGATGACCTTCCAGAGTCAGGGTTAGTCACCAATGACCTTCCAGAGTCAGGGCTAGTCACCGATGACCTTCCAGAGTCAGGGCTAGTCACCGATGACCTTCAAGAGTCAGGGCTAGTCATTGATGACCCTCCAGAGTCGAGTCGGGTCACTGTTAACCCTCCAGAGTCAGGGCTAGTCACCGCTGATCCTCCAGAGTCAGGGCTAGTCACCATTCACCTTTCAGAGTCAAGTCAAGTCACCGGTGATCTTCAAGGACTGAGTCAAGTCACCGGTGATCTTCAAGGACTGAGTCAAGTCACCGGCGATCTTCATGAACAAAGGCAAGTCACCTCTGATCTTCATGAACAAAGGCAAGTCACCTCTGATCTTCATGAACAAAGACAAGTCACCATTGATCTTCATGAGCAAATGCAAGTCACCAATGATCTTCATGAGCAGTGTCAGGCCAGCACCGATCTTCTGGAGTCCAGTAGAGACACCATGGAATTACCAGAGTCTCGTCCTTCCGTTGATCCGGCCGCACGGAAGTGGTGGGCTTCTGATCCGCCCTGGGGGCTTTGTGCATCGACCACAGGGATGTGGTGGTCTTCTGCTCCGCCCTGGAGGGCTTCCGCTTTGACCACAGGGGGGTGGTGGTCTTCTGCTCCGCCCTGGAGGGCTTCCGCTTTGACCACATGGTGGTGGTGGTCTTCTGCTCCGCCCTGGGGAACACCAGCCTCGACCACAAGGATGTGGTGGTCTTCTGCTCCGCCCTGGGGAACTCTGGCCTCGACCACAAGGTTGTGGTGGTCTTCTGCTCCGCCCTGGGGGGCTTCCGCCTTGACCACAGGGGGGTGGTGGTCTTCCGGTCCGCCCTGGGGGACTCCAGCCTCGACTACACGGTTGTGGTGGTCTTCTGCCCCGCCCTGGGGGGCTTCCGCCCTGACCACACGGTTGTGGTGGTCTTCTGCTCCGCCCTGGGGGGGCTTCCACCCTGATCACACGTTTGTGGTGGTCTTCTGTTCCGCCCTGGTGGGCACCACGTTATGTCCTTATGGACTTATGTTTTGTGTTTCTTGTTGTCTGCCTATTACCCTCTGTGAGCCTGGCCCTCCGTCCCTCCCCCTGAACCTCCTCCAGTCCTCCTCCCTCCTGGTCTCTCTGTTTTGTGTCTACACTTCTGGTATCTGTTCCCCATGATTTTTTTTTTCTGGCCCTCCGTCCCTCCCCCTGAGCCTCCACCTGTCCGCCTCCCTCCTTGTCTCTGTGTTGTGTCTTGTCGTGGAGCGTCTGGGAGCCGCTCCGTAGAGGGGGGGTATTGTCACAGTGTCTGGGTTGTGTTCCCTGGGTGTCCACTAGATGTCCTCTTTTCCCACGGTGTCTTTCACTTCATTAATCACATTCCTCACGTCCCTGCTTAATTATTGCACCCAGCTGTCACTAATTACCTATCATCACACCCTGTCAGTTTCCCACTAGCGCTTGTCTCTCCTTGTGTATATAACCCGGTCTGTCTTAGTATGTGGACGGAGTCCTTGTTTAAATGTTTGAAAGTTTATTCATGTCCGTCGCTTCTTGCCTTGCTTTGCCTTGTCTTCGTGTCTTGTTTATGTTTGATATTCTGGTTTTGACCCTGCCTGGACTGTTTACCCCTTTGGATTACCCTTTAATAAATGACTTACCTGCAATTGGTTCTATCTCCGTGCCTCATTGGATCCCTGCCGTGACATTAAGTGCTATTTTAATTTTTTTTCAATATGTATTATGTATAGTTGGTGCAGAAGCTGGAATATTAACGAATAAATTCCTAAGTGTAACTGAACCTTATTTATTCTGCATTATAATAGTGTTAAGTTGCTCATGCTTTTCCAAAACATTTCATGCTTACCTCTAAAATACTGCCATATGCAAATTCAGGCATGGTTTACTGCCTCTGAAAATAAGAAATAGAGAGAGAATTATAATATATAAACTGATAATTGACTCGTAGAGGATGCATGGCATTAGTTTAAGCTTATTTAGGATAAGCTCAAGTACTGACCTTGTTTACTGAACAAACTCTTCTTTTATCAGGACCAACAGTTCCTCTGAAGACTTTTAATGCACTTAAAGAATCATATAATGCATATAACAATAATTTTGGTGTATTTCAGTTGTCTTTAATAAGCAGATGAGCCTGAAGAGTTGAATCTCTAGTTCAAGCAGGTGAACATCAGGTTACCAAACACTTGTAGATGTTAAACATTCTCTGTCTTCTCAAGAAAAAGAAGTTATTCAGCTGTTATTAACCCTAAATATACCGCATATAATTACAGTCAACAGAGGACGCAGAAATACAGGGGACGTGGATGACTTAAAACCTTTCTTTGATTTAGTTTCTGACGTTTTTGTTTTGTTTTGCATGAATTAAAAACGTAAACTGAGTTTTGGCATCCAGTGATGTCATCCTTCAATAATTCATAGCTTATATATATATATATTTTAGTGAATTTTCTCTGCTGCAAACAATCAGGATGAAGGAATAATTCACCTAAAAATTCTAATTTATTCACCCTAATATTGTTTTTTTTTTTGTATATAATCTTCATGGAAATATTTCTATATTACAACAGCATACCGTTATTTAAAATGTTCAGCATATGTAAATAATATTCATTTTTGGGTGAATTATTCCTTTTAAAGTAGTTCACTCGAAAATGAAAATGTTCTGAAGGTGTCCTCATCCTCAGGCCAGAGATGACGCATTGCAATGGATGCTCTGCAGTGAATGGGTGCCGTCAGAATGAGAGTCTGATAAAAACATCACAATAATCCACAAGTGATCCAGTCCATCAGTGAACATCTGGAGTGACGTGGATTATTGGGATGTTTTTATCAGACTCTCATTCTGACGGCACCCATTCACTGCAGAGCATCCACTGATGAGACACTGATGCAATGCTGCATTTCTCCAAACCTGATGAAGAAACAAACTCATCTGGGATGGCCTGAGGTTAATCAGATTTTAATTTCAGTGAAACTATTCCTTTAAATATAATTTAGTTTTTGTCATATTTTACATGAAAAAGCACCTTTTTGAAGATACCTTACATTTTCTTAAAAAGAAATGCAAATAAAAACCTCCTAATCTCCAACTCATGTTCAAGTCGACTACAAAATAATTACAATATATGTACAAAACGGATGCACTGATGATCACATGATGTCAGTGAGAGGGAGAGATGCATCATGGGAAATGGAGTCCTTGGAGCTTCCTCAGATGACGCGTTTCGACACAGACGATGGTTTTAAAACCAGTTCCTCGGCTTCGACTCGATTCGATGACGTCATTGTTTAACAAACACACCAGTGGAATGTGAAACGAGGTGGTAAAGAGAGAATTCATGCCCAGAAAAAAAAGAATAAAAACCTTACATGTGGCAAAAATATTAAAACACTCTTTTTGACATTCGCCAGTGTTTCTTCCACCGATCCTCCTTCCCGTCTACACTCGGATAATCGTGCGTGTGAGGAAGATGATGTAGACGTCAGGTGAGCGTGTGCTTTGAATGCATTGCGAGCGGAGTCAGAAGGGGCGGGGCTTCATGTGGATTTCTGCCTATAGTGGAGCATCAGGTCACCGCCGCTCTTCCAGATGAAGTGCTTCACCGTTCGCAGGTCCATGTTGGGATCCAGAACCTAAAGAAAGCAATGCAACATCATGCCACAAATTCTTTTGAACATGCATCATGTCTGATTAATTTATATGCAGGCAGTGCATTCAAAATCATATTTTGTGAGTAATTATAAGGTGCGTTTGATCCTTTGATACAATGACCAGCCTACAAAAGAATTACTTATAAACCTCACTTTACACTAATATCACCAAATCTTGGATTCGATCCAAATAAGCATGGGTTATTTCTTTCCTTTTGGAGACGATTGATTATAGGCCTCATTGATCTGAGCTCACGCGCCTCAGTTTTTGAGCCAGAATTATCCACAAATAATGCTTTTCAGTTTTAGAAACAGGCGAATGAGCTCAGATCAATCATCAGTTGATAATAAGATCGAATACTCGACAGCAAAATAAAAAGTTTACAAGCAATTTTTAAAAGACGGGACATTTTCTGTCAATTTAGGTTAAGGATTTTCATCACAGCACAAATCACTTTGGTTTGAGCGATGTACTTTTTTTGGTTAAAATTCAACCATTGTTTTTGTTCTACAACTACAAAATAATGAATTAATAATGTGCCACAGGGTGATTTATCTTTTTTATATTTGTATTTAATTTATGAAACTATACCGTCGTAATTCTATAGTACTTTGGTATTTTGTACGTGAAACTTTACTGTTGGTGACGGTAGCCATTGACTTCCATAGTGTTTTTTTTCCCTACTGTGGAAGTCAATGGCTACCGTCAACTCTTTGGCTCCCAACATTCTTTAAAATCTTTTTTTCAAATGACCTTATTTTGAAGAATGTTGGAAAACAAACAGTTGACGGTAGCCATTGACTTCCAAAGTAAGGAAAAGAAAAAAACACTATGGAAATCAATGGCTACCGTCAACTGTTTGATTTCCAACATTTTAACATTTGTTTTAAATTCAAATTAAATTGAACATTCGTCAAAATAAGGTATTTCGAAAAAGAGATTTTAAAGAATGTTGAGAACCAAACAGTTGACGGTAGCCATTGACTTCCATAGTGTTTTTTTCTTTTCCTTACAATGGAAGTCAACAGCTACCGCCAACTCTTTGGTTCCCAACATTCTTTAAAATCTTTTTTTCAAATGACCTTATTTTGAAGAATGTTGGAAAACAAATGTTACAATTTTGGAAATCAAACAATTGATGGTAGCCATTGATTTCCATTGTGTTTTTGTCTTTTCCTTACTTTGGAAGTCAATGGCTACCGTCAACTCTTTGATTCCCAACATTCTTTAAAATCTCTTTTTCAAATGACCTTATTTTGAAGAATGTTGGAAAACAAATGTTAAAATTTTGGAAATCAAACAATTGATGGTAGCCATTGATTTCCATTGTGTTTTTGTCTTTTCCTTACTTTGGAAGTCAATGGCTACCGTCAACTCTTTGATTCCCAACATTCTTTAAAATCTCTTTTTCAAATGACCTTATTTTGAAGAATGTTGGAAAACAAATGTTAAAAATGTTGGAAATCAAACAGTTGACGGTAGCCATTAACATCCATTGTAGGGAGGGGAACAAAAATACAATATAAGTCAATGGCTCTTTGGTTCCCAACATTCTTCAAAATGTCGTTTTCAAAATACCTTATTTGTAAATGCATTGTAAATGCAAATTTAGCATTAATACAGGCGCTGTTAGAAATGCTGTAAAGTATCAGTATCATTGTTAGTTTTCTAATGTAGTACACTGATGTTAAAAACAAATTAAACCTTATTGTAAAAGTGTTACAGGAAACGGTTACCATCAACACTGACTAGCTACAGTATCAAAATGAGGAAATAAGAAAATTGCGCAGGTGTTGCCATCTAAAGAAATACCTGGTCTTGGCAGAGCAGCTCGATCTTCTCCTCCGCTAGCACTGCCATGTCCTCCTCCTCTTTCTGTTCGCTGGGCTTCTCTGCGGACGAAGCGCCCGTCTGAGACTCGCTGTCCAGGTTGATGATCTTTTCATAAACGTGCTCCATCACCTTCCTCACCTGTAACATGTCACTGGCCGACAGACGATCCCTACAAACACACACACACACACACACACACACACACGTTTCATGCATATTTGTGTGCAACGGCATCCAACAAGTGTGTTCAGGGACAAGCTGAAAGTATTGTTCGTGTAACATGATAAAAATAAACAATCGCCCACTTTTTCACTGCCATTTATTTATAAAACTTCAATGAAAACTTCAATAGAGACAGTTCACCCAAAAGTGAAGATTGACATCATTTGTTAATCTTCAAGTTGTTTTCCAAACCGCGTATAGGTTTCTGTCCTCTGTTGAATGCACAAGAAGATATTTTGAAGAATGTTTGAAATCAAACAGTTGCTGGTAGCCATTGACTTCCATAGTGTTTTTTTCCCCCTAAAATAGAAGTCAATGGATACCGTCAAATGTTTGGTTCCCAAGATTCTTCAAAATTTCAAAACACCTTATTTTGAAGAATGTTGGCAAACAAATGTTGGAATGTTGAAGGTAGCCATTGATTTTCATTAGTTTTTTCCTCTACTATGCAAGTCAATGGCTACTGTAATCTCTTTGGTTCCCAACACACACACACATATATATATATATATATATATATATATATATATATATATATATATATATATATATATTCTTAATATATTAAGAATTTTGGAAACATTTTGGAATGTTGGAAAACAAACAGGTGATGGTAGCCATTGACATCCATGGTAGGAAGAAAACTCTTTGTTTCCAAATATTCTTACTTTATTTTGAAAAATGTTGGAATGTTGCAGCTGACGGTAGCCATTGATTTCCACAAAGTTTTTTCCCCTACTATGGAAGTCAATGGCTATTGTCAACTCTTTGTTTCCCAACATTTAAAAAAAAAAAAATATATATATATATATATATATATATTATTTTTTAAGATTTTGCAAAACAAATTTTGGAATGTTAGAAAAAAAAAACAATTGACGGTAGCCATTGACATCCATGGTAGGAAGAAAAAAAAACATATAAGTCATTGGCGAAAAGCAACTCTGTATTCCAATATTCGTACTTTATTTTGAAGTATGTTGGAATGTTGCAGTTGACGGTAGCCATTGATTTCCATTGAGTTTTTCCCCTACTATGGAAGTCAATGGCTACCGTCAGCTCTTTGGTTCCTAACTTTCTTTTTCAAAATACCCTTTTTTTTGTAGAATGCTGGAAAACAAATGTTGGAATGTTGCAGCTGACGGTAGCCATTGACTTCCACAGAGTTTTTTTTCCCTACTATGGAAATCACTGGCTACCGTCACCTGTTGTGGTTCCCAACTTTCTTCCAAATTTATTTATTTTCAAATTTTGTGTTTAACAGTACATACAAAAACAGTACATACAGCTTTGAAACAACTTGAAAGTTAGTTAATGATGACAGTCATCATTTTTGTGTGAGCTATCCCATTAAACCAATCCCCAAATTAACCTTGTAGGTCCAATTTTAAATTATTGTTATCGGTTTTCTTATCTATAGGGATTTTGACACCCAAAACCAACTTTTGCATCCTAAAGTCCAGGGGTCCAGCTTTCCTATGTCTCGTAAGAGCTGCTCTAGTCTCCGTCTAACAAGCTCAGACAGAAACATCACAGTCACACGTACTTCTTTAACGTCTTCGCTCCGGAGGACGAATGGGGCTGGAGGTAGAATGGGATTTTGTTGAATTTTGGCATGTTTTTCTGTAAGAGAATGACATAAGTGTACTTCATAGAAGAGAAATCAGAACTGTAACACACTCTGAAGAGGATCTGGTGGACTCTTACGTCCACGGTGATGTCGATGACCCACTGCGGGACCGTCTCGTTCAGTAACATGGACTCGGTTTCTCCACCGGAGTCTCGACACAGCAGCCTGAGACAGACACATTTCATCAGTGAACACAGACGTCTACAGACCTGATCAAACTGAGGACACACACCTGAACAACGTCCGTCCTCCCGCTTCACCGAAGATCACCGGCGTGTGCGGAGGCACCTGGAAATATCCGTTTCCTTTCTGTATCCGGCTCTCGTGCTCGCCGTTCACTGAGGAAACACATCATCCGAAGAAACATCAGCCTAAATATCAGCAGAAAACACTGAGCATGAAATCCACCTGAAGATTTATCATTTTTCATTCACAAGAAAAATAAATGCATGAAATACATTTACATCATTTAATATAACTAGATAAAAATGTTTGTCAAGACGAACTTTAAGTTGGCTTGAGAAAGCCTGACCAGAAAGTTTGAAAAGCAGGTGATTAGCATATTGCTAGCATTACTAGTAAGTGACTAGCATGTCATTAGCATGATCAGCAAAGTTACTAGCATGTTGCTAGCACGTTTCTAGCATGATTAACATGTTACTAGCATGTCGTTAGCATGATTAGCATGTTACTAGCATGTCATTAGCATGATTAGCAAGTTACTATCATGTTGTTAATATTTTCTAACATGATTAGCATGTCATAATCATGCTTACCAAGTTTACTAGCATGTTGCTAGCATGATTAGCATGCAACTAGCATGTCACTACCATGTTTCTAGCATGATTAACATGTCACTAGCATGTGCCTTATATGTAATTAATAATATACATAATATAGACAAACACATTTATATTATGAAATATAATTCTATATTTTAGCATTTATTATTATCTACCATATGTATAATACACATATTTCACATAACATTCAGATAATTTGTAATATAAACATAATTTAATGTAATTATATGTAAGTATTATTATCTACCATTAAACAAAAATATGTATAATTAATATATGTTATATAATATACATATTTATTATATATTATATGATGTAATATATGCAATTTCTAATAATTATAATTATAATAACTATAATTTTATTCAATTATATAAATATATATGTTAGTTATAATGTTATTATACAATACAGTAATTATAAACTTGAATTTTATTTTGTCAAAAATAATTACAAAAATACAATATAGTTTATAATAACTGTAAATTATTATTATTATTATTATGATAAGTAGCATTATATATACACATGTGTGTAATATGTTAATTAAATATGTGTTAATAATATTACACTGTAAAGTCTAAATAATAACATTTATATTAAAAATATTTTATTATTACATATATCAATATATAATAATTGAATATTTAATTTTTTAGAATACTATATATATAAATATATATTATTTTATGTATGCATATTCATTCATTTCATAACATGACATTATACAGTCAGTGTTTTTATTGATCGACTGATTGCCGTACCAGCATCTATGTGTTTCTTGGTGGCCAGATCAGCACATTTTAGTGATGATGATGTCAGAAAGAGTTGAGAGTTTTCTCCAATCGTGTGATTGGCTTCGCTCTCGTCGTCCGAGGGGTTAATGTGAGTGCGAGGCCAATACTCCAGCAGAGCCTGCAGCAGCAGTCCTCCCAGATTCACTGCAGAACAACACATTAATAACTCATCTTCATCATCATCATTGGTCACCACAATCAGCTCGGCTCACGTTTGGGGTCAGATCCGTCAGGGCTGGTGAAGCCAGCGTCTTTAGCAGAAACCCAGGCTGCAAAGCAGTCGCTCTCGTCCAGCGTTATGGTCAGCATCTGTCAATCACAAGGCAAAAGATTAAGAAAACATTCACTGAAGATGAGCTGAAGCCCCGTCCTGTCGTGACGCACCCCAGTCTTCAGATCCACCGAGAACCAGTTCGGCACATAAACCATCTTGAACCTTCTCTTGATCTCTTCATCAAACTCTGTCTTGCCCAGGTCTTCCACTTTACAGGCCTGTAACACAGAGACAGAGAGAGGAGCGGTCACATGACGGAGGGGTCACGTGTAGAGGGACACGCGTGTGAACCGTACAAGGGACGTAACTTTGGGTCCACCATTGGGTGGGTTAAACTCGCGGCATATTTATTTATTTATTAATTTATTGTATTATTTTCTTGTGTAAAAGGTAACATGCTAATTTGCATAATTTAATTATGCAATCCCCCCCAAAACCGGGTGACTGTATTGGAGCAAACAGCAGTTACAATTCAGTGACATTGGTTCTACACAGTCCCTGGCACCCTCTGGCTTTACCTCATAGGACACTGGCAAACGAACATCTAGCCAGCCAACTCCAGTCAACAAAACAAATCATCAGCTAACTCAGTGTTTCTCAAACTTTTCTGCCATTCCCCACTTCAGAGGTAGGAAAGGGTTCCGAGCCCCACCTGTCCCCAATCACCCCAACAAAATGTTAATAAACTAGGCTTTAAGTTTAACTGTTAAAATGTATTTTATTAACATCACATTTTAAAAACTTAACATCAAATAACAGCATTAAAAAATTTCAAATAAAGAAAATGAAAGTGCAATTATATTATCACTTTGCATGAAATAAGACTCAAAATTAGATTAAAAAATAATAATAATTGTGTTTGCATTTAGCCTCTGATAACATCAATACAAGTGTGGACTAACATTAACCTAGTTGTGCTTTGATTCATTTTGACACTTTGCAAAATCCATGCAAAAAGAACAACAAACAAACAAACAAGCAAACAAAAATAAAAATAATCTCAAATTGAACCAGAGGTGGTAAATTCCTAATAATGTACGTATTTTTTTAGGTATTTTAATAAGATAGATACCTAAAATACGTTGCGCATACAGCTCAAGTAATGCGATCGTTATAAAGGTGTTTGAACAACAAAACACATCCACTTGCACATATTTGACAATCGGAATATCAGATATATCCTGCTATAGCTAACACATTTGTGAAATTTTGAATAAAAAAGGAAATAAAAGCAGATCATCAGTCATTCAGCACTATTGTGGCTACGGTGTGACAAGCAATGAATGGCGCGTCTCCATGGGAACCATAAAGCGATACTACGATCAATAACGGTAGCCTTGAAATACTTTTAAACTTACGTGTGAAGAGGTTAAGTAACGTCAAGGCTTACATTTAAATGTGTCTTTGTTTTGAGTGTATGGTCAATAAATAACGGAATTAAAAAGATGGGCACAAAACCTGTTTGTCATGTTTCTATTCCCCACACTTTGAGAAACGCTGAGCTAACTTAACAGCTAACTTAAGGGTACCTCCGTTTGGTCAGGATTTTTCATTTTTCTTTTTTTTTTCTTTTTTCTTTTTTTTTGGCTGGTGTCGACAAACAATAAAAAATCGTTGTCTGGCTGCCTTTCAGTGTCCTTTTCATCTTTCCGTCAGCTTTCTCCAACCATTCATCCCATCGACTGCGCAAAATAGTGAACAAACTTGGTACAGAAAGCGGGTTGGGTAATACCAGAGACTTGGGTAATACCAAATCGGTGCGGTGGGCGGGGGGTACATTACAGATTATTTAAAATATGATACTATCTTTCTTGCTGGCAAATGAAATTAATAAAGAAAATGAACAAAAGTATTCATTCTGAATATTTCATATCTATTTTAATCTGAATGATGTGATGATATTGGGGGGGTTATATTAGCTGGATCTGATTTTTGGGGGGGGTCATGACCCCCGTAACCCCCGTGCAAATTACGCGCATGGAACCGTACCTTCAGCACATCCCAGTACGCCACGCTATTGTTGGTGTCTTTGGTCAGAATGTGTCGCTTGTCGTTCAGAATGTTGCACTGGATAATACTGGCGCCACCTACAGGTCAAGACCAGACATTCATACTAAATATATATAGTACTCAATATATTATTCTGAATGATTATTATATATACAAAGTAATTATAAACTTTAAAGAAAAAAAAAAATGAAAATATAAAATTACAAATTATGACAAAAAATAAAATAATATATGTAGCATTATCAACAAACAGATAAATGTACAATTTGTGTGTGTGTGTATATATATATATATATATATATATATATATATATATATATATATATAGTGTTTATAAACTTTTGAAAAATAAAATAAAAATAATATTAAAACATAGATTAAAACAGAAAATATTAACAACAAATAAACAAAAATAATTATGTAGCATTATCAACAAACAAATAATATGCTTAATACTTGATATATTATTCTTAATAATTATTATATATACACAGTAATTATAAACGTTAGAAAAACAAAATTGAAAAATTATAAAAATATAAACAAATAATTTTTACGTGTATACACACACACACACACACACAAACTTAATAATATTTCATATATTATGCTTAATAATTATCATTATATTTACACAATAATTATAAACTTTAGAAAAACAAAAAAAATATAAAAATCTAAATTATAAATTAAAATAGAAAATATAAAAATACAAATTATTACCAAAAAAAAAAAACAATTATAATAATAATAAGAAAAGTTATATTACAAAAAATACAGTATCATGCTAAAGATGCTGTTCGATGGCAATTCTAATGTTTAAAAAGATTCAAACATGAACTATAAGAAGAACTGAACCTTTGATGACTTGCTCGGTCTGAGTGCAGAGCGGCATCAGCGGAGCACTGCAGTCGTTCTCATAATCACCAGATGTTCGCAGACCGAGCACAGCCTTCAGAGACTGAAACATACACGAGATCAAGAGAACAGCGACTGAGACACACACGAGATCAAGAGAACAGAGACTGAGACAAACACGAGATCAAGAGAACAAAGACTGAGACACACACGAGATCAAGAGAACAGAGACCGAGACACACACGAGATCAAGAGAACAGAGACCGAGACACACACGAGATCAAGAGAACAGAGACACACACGAGATCAAGAGAACAGAGACACACACAAGATCAAGAGAACAGAGACCGAGACACACACGAGATCAAGAGAACAGAGACACACACGAGATCAAGAGAACAGAGACCGAGACACACACGAGATCAAGAGAACAGAGACCGAGACACACACGAGATCAAGAGAACAGAGACACACATGAGATCAAGAGAACAGACACACACGAGATCAAGAGAACAGAGACACACACAAGATCAAGAGAACAGAGACCGAGACACACACGAGATCAAGAGAACAGAGACACACACAAGATCAAGAGAACAGAGACCGAGACACACACGAGATCAAGAGACCAGAGACCGAGACACAAATGAGATCAAGAGAACAGAGACACACACAAGATCATGAGAACAGAGACCGAGACACACACGCGATCAAGAGAAAAGAGACCGAGACACACACGAGATCAAGAGAACAGAGACCGAGACACACACGAGATCAAGAGAACAGAGACACACACGAGATCAAGAGAACAGAGACCGAGACAAACACGAGATCAAGAGAACAGAGACCGAGACACACACGAGATCAAGAGAACAAAGACCGAGACACACACGAGATCAAGAGAACAGAGACCGAGACACACACGAGATCAAGAGAACAGAGAACAGAGACACGCACGAGATCAAGAGAACAGAGACACACACGAGATCAAGAGAACAGAGACACACACGAGATCAAGAGAACAGAGACCGAGACACACACGAAATCAAGAGAACAGAGACACACACAAGATCAAGAGAACAAAGACCGACACACACACAAGATCAAGAGAACAGAGACCGAGACACACACGAGATCAAGAGAACAGAGACCGAGACACACACAAGATCAAGAGAACAGAGACCGAGACACACACACGAGATCAAGAGAACAGAGACCGAGACACACAGGAGATCAAGAGAACAGAGACACACACGAGATCAAGAGAAAAGAGACTGAGACACAAACGAGATCAAGAGAACAGAGACTGACACAAACACGAGATCAAGAGAAAAGAGACTGAGACACACACGAGATCAAGAGAACAGAGACCGAGACACACACGAGATCAAGAGAACAGACACCGAGACACACACGAGATCAAGAGAACAGAGACCGACACACACACAAGATCAAGAGAACAGAGACCGAGACACACACGAGATCAAGAGAACAGAGACCGAGACAAACACGAGATCAAGAGAACAGAGACCGAGACACACACGAGATCAAGAGAACAGAGACACACACGAGATCAAGAGAAAAGAGACTGAGACACAAACGAGATCAAGAGAACAGAGACTGACACAAACACGAGATCAAGAGAAAAGAGACTGAGACACACACGAGATCAAGAGAACAGAGACCGAGACACACACGAGATCAAGAGAACAGAGACCGAGACACACACGAGATCAAGAGAACCGAGACCGAGACACACACGAGATCAAGAGAACAGAGACCGAGACACACACACGAGATCAAGAGAACAGAGACCGAGACACACACGAGATCAAGAGAACAGACACCGAGACACACACGAGATCAAGAGAACAGAGACCGGCACACACACGAGATCAAGAGAACAGAGACCGAGACACACACGAGATCAAGAGAACAGAGACCGAGACAAACACGAGATCAAGAGAACAGAGACCGAGACACACACGAGATCAAGAGAACAGAGACACACACGAGATCAAGAGAAAAGAGACTGAGACACACACGAGATCAAGAGAACAGAGACTGACACAAACACGAGATCAAGAGAACAGAGACCGAGACACACACGAGATCAAGAGAACAGAGACCGAGACACACACGAGATCAAGAGAACAGACACCGAGACACACACGAGATCAAGAGAACAGAGACCGAGACACACACGAGATCAAGAGAACAGAGACCGAGACACACACGAGATCAAGAGAACAGAGACCGAGACACACACGAGATCAAGAGAAAAGAGACCGTGACACACACAAGATCAAGAGAACAGAGACACACACAAGATCAAGAGAACAGAGACCGAGACACACACAAGATCAAGAGAACAGAGACCGACACACACACGAGATCAAGAGAACAGAGACCGAGACACACACGAGATCAAGAGAACAGAGACCGAGACACACACGAGATCAAGAGAACAGAGACCGAGACACACACGAGATCAAGAGAACAGAGACCGAGACAAACACGAGATCAAGAGAACAGAGACCGAGACAAACACGAGATCAAGAGAACATAGACCGAGACACACACGAGATCAAGAGAACAGAGACCGAGACACAGACGAGATCAAGAGAACAGAGACCGAGACAAACACGAGATCAAGAGAACAGAGACCGAGACAAACACGAGATCAAGAGAACAGAGACACACACGAGATCAAGAGAACAGAGACCGAGACACACACGAGATCAAGAGAACAGTGACCGAGACACACACGAGATCAAGAGAACAGAGACCGAGACACACACGAGATCAAGAGAACAGAGACCGAGACACACACGAGATCAAGAGAACAGAGACCGAGACACACACGACATCAAGAGAACAGAGACCGAGACACACACGAGATCAAGAGAACAGAGACCGACACACACACGAGATCAAGAGAACAGAGACCGAGACACACACGAGATCAAGAGAACAGAGACCGAGACAAACACGAGATCAAGAGAACAGAGACCGAGACACACACGAGATCAAGAGAACAGAGACACACACGAGATCAAGAGAACAGAGACACACACGAGATCAAGAGAACAGAGAACAGAGACACACACGAGATCAAGAGAACAGAGACACACACGAGATCAAGAGAACAGAGACCGAGACACACACGAGATCAAGAGAACAGAGACACACACAAGATCAAGAGAACAGAGACCGAGACACACACGAGATCAAGAGAACAGAGACACACACGACATCAATAGAACAGAGACCAAGACACACACGAGATCAAGAGAACAGAGACTGAGACACACACGAGATCAAGAGAACAGAGACCAAGACACACACGAGATCAAGAGAACAGAGACCGAGACAAACACGAGATCAAGAAAACAGAGAACAGAGACACGCACGAGATCAAGAGAACAGAGACACACACGAGATCAAGAGAACAGAGACCGAGACACACACGAGATCAAGAGAACAAAGACCGAGACACACACAAAATCAAGAGAACAGAGACCGAGACACACACGAGATCAAGAGAACAGAGACCGAGACACACACAAGATCAAGAGAACAGAGACCGAGACACACACGAGATCAAGAGAACAGAGACCGAGACACACACGAGATCAAGAGAACAGAGACCGAGACACACACGAGATCAAGAGAACAGAGACACACACGAGATCAAGAGAACAGAGACCGAGACACACACGAGATCAAGAGAACAGAGACACACACAAGATCAAGAGAACAGAGACCGAGACACACACGAGATCAAGAGAACAGAGAACAGAAACACGCACGAGATCAAGAGAACAGAGACACACACGAGATCAAGAGAACAGAGACACACACGAGATCAAGAGAACAGAGACACACACAAGATCAAGAGAACAGAGACCGAGACAAACACGAGATCAAGAGAACAGAGACACACACAAGATCAAGAGAACAGAGACCGAGACACACACAAGATCAAGAGAACAGAGACTGAGACAAACACGAGATCAAGAGAACAGAGACACACATGAGATCAAGAGAACAGACACACACACAAGATCAAGAGAACAGAGACCGAGACACACACGAGATCAAGAGAACAGAGACACACAAGATCAAGAGAACAGAGACCGAGACACACACGAGATCAAGAGAACAGAGACCGAGACAAACACAAGATCAAGAGAACAGAGACCGAGACACACACGAGATCAAGAGAACAGAGACCGAGACAAACACGAGATCAAGAGAACAGAGACCGAGACAAACACGAGATTAAGAGAACAGAGACCGAGACACACACGAGATCAAGAGAACAGAGACCGAGACAAACACGAGATCAAGAGAACAGAGACCGAGACAAACACAAGATTAAGAGAACAGAGACCGAGACACACACAAGATCAAGAGAACAGAGACTGAGACAAACACGAGATCAAGAGAACAGAGACCGAGACAAACACGAGATCAAGAGAACAGAGACCGAGACAAACACGAGATTAAGAGAACAGAGACCGAGACACACACGAGATCAAGAGAACAGAGACTGAGACAAACACGAGATCAAGAGAACAGAGACCGAGACACACACGAGATCAAGAGAACAGAGACCGAGACACACACGAGATCAAGAGAACAGAGACTGAGACAAACACGAGATCAAGAGAACAGAGACCGAGACACACACGAGATCAAGAGAACAGAGACACACACAAGATCAAGAGAACAGAGACACACACAAGATCAAGAGAACAGAGACCGAGACACACACGAGATCAAGAGAACAGAGACTGAGACAAACACGAGATCAAGAGAACAGAGACCGAGACACACACGAGATCAAGAGAACAGAGACACACACAAGATCAAGAGAACAGAGACACACACGAGATCAAGAGAACAGAGACACACACAAGATCAAGAGAACAGAGACCGACACACACACGAGATCAAGAGAACAGAGACCGAGACACACACAAGATCAAGAGAACAGAGACTGAGACAAACACGAGATCAAGAGAACAGAGACACACATGAGATCAAGAGAACAGAGACCGAGACACACACGAGATCAAGAGAACAGAGACACACACAAGATCAAGAGAACAGAGACACACACGAGATCAAGAGAACAGAGACACACACAAGATCAAGAGAACAGAGACACACACGAGATCAAGAGAACAGAGACCGAGTCTACACTGATCTCTGACGAAACAAACAGAGGATTTAAATCATGGGTCAGCGTTATTAATACATGACTGACGCAATATTAGAGTTTCTGTGAAACGTTTTGAATTTGATTTTTTTTTATATAAAATAATGTGTTAATCATTTCTAGCTTCATTTGTTTTGGTTTGTTATTTTAAAATAATATAACGCATGGAATTCAAGTATCTGAAATCAAATTAATGTATATTATTTCATATATATTATAAATACATTTACTGTTTAGTCAATGATTTTTCAAATTATAATTTTTAATGGTTGTAGTTTTTAGAAGTCACCCTACAACAGACAAAAAAAATGTAATGTAACTAAAAATAATAAAAGTCTGGCCTTCTATCAATATTTTTCACTTGCATCCAGTTTCATGAGTCATTAAACCTGTTTTATCTCATATTCAAAGATGTATAAAGATTTCTAACTGTAGACCAGGATTGCAAAACAACATTTTAGGAGGATATGCATTATTTTTTATTTTATTATGCTTTAATAAAAACTATTCACTGCTGCTGATGATTTAACTAAAAGCCCTGTAGCTAAAGGTCAAATTGCTGCTGGTTTAAATTACAGTCAAACTCTACGACAGGATCAAATCAGTATTAATGCATCATATCTAATTATTATTCAGTGAATGCAACTGTCCACAGCTTCAGTACCAGATGAAAAGTGTGAAGTGCATAATTAACAGAAGTCTTCTAGCATTGTAAGAGCTAAAGATAGCAGCGCTGCAGGGATGTTCAGCTGAATGTGTGACGTCTGGAGCAGGTGTGTTTCCAGATGAACTTACCCACTTATTAACCGTGGACTTGGTGGTGGACACCCAGATGGCTGAATGTGGATCAGCGGATCTGTCCAGCTCCATCTGAGAGACAGAAACACACACATTCACACTTCAGCAACTTCCACTTCCTTCCTTTCACCTGCTCACACTCCACAGCTGCTGCGTGACGCATCAAGCCGAGGTTTGAGATTTATTTTCTGTCTTCTTAAGTGTTAGATCTATTTCTTTTATATATATATATATATATACTTTTTTGGGGGGGTATTTTATTTGGTATGTTTTACATATTTATCTACAGTAATATTTAGTACTGTTTTTTTTTCAAATGTACTTAAGTTACATGATATTTTCTGTTTGTTTCATGTGTTTACATTTAACAATAAATTAAATGAAAATAAAGAATTTTAGATATTATTAAAATTGTATTTTAAATATTTTATATGTATGCATATTTCATATATTATTTTGTATTTTATTTGATTTTTTTTCATATTTATCTAATATTTATTAAATTTTTTTTCCAAATGTTCTTAAATTACATTATATTTTCTGTTTGTTTTGTGTGTTTACATTTAACAATAAATTAAATAAAAATAAATAATTTTTTTAAATATATTATTTAAATTACATTTTAAGTATATATATATATATATATATGCATATTTTAATGTTTTTCATATTTATGTAATATTTAGTACATTTGTGTTAAATATTTTCAAATGCTTTTAAATTGCATGATGCATATTTTCTTTTTGTTTTGTTTGTTTACAATTAATGATAAAGTAAAAAATATATAAATAATTTGACATTTTGTATTATATTATATATATTTGTCATATATATATATATATATATATATAACACAAAATAATACTATAATTTAGTATTTAATTTAAATATATGCATTTCATATATATGTATGTATATATATATATATATGTATGTATATATATATATATATATATATATATATATATATTTTACTTGTGCTGGCCAGCGATTAATCACATCCAAAATAAAAGTTTTTGTGTACATAATGTGTGTGTACTATGTTTATTTATTTATTATATATATATATATATATATATATATATATATATATACGCATATTATACATATATACACTAAATACACAGTACACATAAATATATATTATAAAAGCAAAAACATTTATTTGGGATGCGATTGATTGCAATTAAACATTGCCCAGCACAAATGTTTAAATTGTAAAAATTCATAAATAGTTAAACTACTTATATATAAACTGAGGAGAAGCAGAAGGTTTCTTCAGAAGTTGTTGGGCACCTTCAGCACAGGAGCGTTCTCCTCACAGATCAGCACATGGATGTCAGGACTGCGTAGATCTGTGCAGTATATCTTACAGTCGCGTCCTCCAGAATAAACATGTGTGAAGGCATCATTGGCCTGCAGCGCCCAGACGCCCTCGTCGTGAACGCGGTACGTGGCGATACACCGCTGCTGACCCAGAGACCAGAGCCGGATCGTCCCGTCTGAGCTCCCCGAGAGACACTGACCAGACAAAACCAGAGCTTTAAAACCTGACCTGAACGCTGAAAAGCATGCATATTAACTTGTGCATGAATAGACAATCACAATATGCATTACATGCATTTATTCACTTGAAAAAAATACAAATAAAAAACCCTCACCTGAGTCCCGTCTCGGTTGAGCAGCAGGGATTTGACGTTGTCTGTGTGTCCTTTCAGTTTCATCAGTTTGGCACAGGTTCGTGGGTCCCACACTCTCAGAACCTGATGAAGAGATCAACCAAACAACGATAATCTGAAACTAGCAGCATGGAAGTAAAGGAGCTTGTTATTAACAGCAAATATCAATACAACAACCTGAAGAAGAAGAAATGCATCACTCTTTACGACATCAGCATCTTTAAAAAAACATTACTGTAGAGACGATATGCAATGCAGATTAACTCTTTTAATATATCCCTGGACATGAGCTTGAAAAAACTGTGTATGTTGAATGCATTGCGATGTCAGATTTGAGGATTGAAACCTTTTCGGTGGATCCTGACACTATAACCGTCCCCATCTGATTCATGGCCAGACTGTAGATGGAGTCCTTGTTCCCACTGAGAGAAGACGCTGTACAACATGAAAACATGAATAAAGAAATGATTAATAATTATAATAATACATAAATAAACTATTAAATAATAAATATATTATATATAAAACATATTATATTTAAAAAATAAATAAATACATTAATTATTAAAAAATAAATAAACGAATTAATTAATAATTAATAATAAATAAATAATACAAATATTTAAAATAAATATGTAATTGAACAAATGAATAAATTCATCAATTAATAAAACATTAATTCATTATTTAAAATACATTAATTAATTATAAATAAATAATTACATTTTTAAACAATAATTAAATAAATAATTAAACAAATGAATGAATGATTAAATAATAAATGAATTAAACATTAATGAATGAATGATTAAAATAAAACTAATGAATAGATAAATGATAAATAATAAATAAATTATTTATTTAAAATAAATAAATTATAAAAATAAATGAATTAATTAATAATAAATAATTAGTAAATAAATAATTGTTCTTCATATCACATATTTAAACATAATCTATCTATCTATCTATCTATCTATCTATCTTCTATCTATCTATCTTCTATCTATCTATCTATCTATCTATCTATCTATCTATCTATCTATCTATCTTCTATCTATCTATCTATCTATCTATCTATCTATCTATCTATCTATCTTCTATCTATCTATCTTCTATCTATCTATCTATCTATCTATCTATCTATCTATCTATCTATCTATCTTCTATCTATCTATCTATCTATCTATCTATCTATCTTCTATCTATCTATCTTCTATCTATCTATCTATCTATCTATCTATCTATCTATCTATCTATCTATCTAAATTAAGACCAGCACTCACTAGTGACGGTGTTGTTGGATGCGGTCAGCGCGGTCAGTGTGTTCACATCCCAGAGAAAGATCTGTCGGTCCAGTCCTGCTGAAGCCACCAGCTCTTTGTCTTTAGCGTACGCCAATGCTTTAACATAGTCCTAATAATTATAAGATTATAATTTTAGCATTTAAAAAAAATCCGTTTAAGTACTATACAGGATGACAAAAAAGTTTTCATCGACTCAAACATTTAGCCGACTGAACAAACACGGGTCAAGCTCGACTAAATCTGATAATAACCTTGTGTGTTCTCAGTGTGGACATGCAGAAGCCCTTGTGTGCGTTCCAGACCTTCACCGTGGTGTCTGACGACGCGGAGATCACTGCATACACACACACACACATGTACATCTGTACTGCGTTCACACGAGCACACGAGAAGTAAACCGCAGACGCTCACGTGTTTTCCCGTTGCAGCAGAGGACGATGTCGTTGACCCAGTCTGTGTGATGCTCCATCGATGCGATGTACGGATCCTGCTGCCACACACACACACACACACACACACACACACACAGATCAAAGGGCCTGGGGACAGCTGGGACAGGTTTAGAGAGCGAGGGCTCACCTTGTGCTGGTTCACGCTCCAGATCCTGATGATGGAGTCTCTCCCGGCGGTGAAGAGCCGGTTCAGAGCCGGATCCAGCTGAAGTGCGTTGACTCCGTTACGATTATACTTCTCCACCTCGTCTCTGATCACATACGACACCTGCAGATTTAGACACTTATTTAGATGTTATGATTCGTGCAGATTCAGTCAGAGTTCATTCTAAACTATTTAAAGAGGCTACTGCTATAAACATACATGATCTAATATTACTATCATTTCATAGCAATATCAACCCTTTTAATAAAAATAACGCTGCACTGCTAACAAACACTGGATTCAAATTTCCAAAAAAAAATATATATACATTTTCTTAGAGAAAATACACTTTGTAAAGTAGTTATGTACAATAGAATTATATTGTTTAATATATGTTCAGAAGTTTGGGATCCGTGAGATTTTTTATGTTTTAGAGAAGTGCTCATCAAGGCTGCGCTAATTTTATTAAAAATACAGAAAAAATACAGTAAAATGTGAAATATTATTTAGAATTTAAAATAAACATTTTATTTTATTATATACTTTAAAATAGAATTTATTTCTGTGATGTGCAGCTGTATTTTTTTAGCATCATTACTGCAGTCTTCAGTGTCACATGATCTTCAGAAATCATTCTGATATGATGCTTTATTACATTTACATTATATTTAGTCATTTTGCAGATGCTTACAAATTAGAAAAAAAAAATAAATTTTATATATATATATATATATATATATATATATATATATATATATAATAAAAATGTACAGCATTTATTCAAAATAGAAATATTATGTTCTTAAGCTGTTCTTTTTAACGTTTTATGCATCAAATAATCCCAAAAAAAGTATCACTGGTTTCAAAAATAATATTAAGCAGCAATTAGTATATTATTATGATTTAATTAAAATCTTAAAAAAAAACACAAAACATTTTGAATGTTTATTTTGCAATAAAATTCAGCACTATTTTTTTTTTTTTTTTTTTAGGTTTAAGGTTTTTGTTCATTACTTTTATTTTATCATTATCTCCAATTAGCGCTCGACATCTACTAAAAATCAGACTAAAACCAAAGGATTAATAATTATTGCTTTTGCTATTGATTAGTCTCCTAAATATACCAAATGCTAAAAGTCTTTTAAATACGCTGAAACTTTCAATTGACTCATTTTCACTGAATATATTAAATAATTTAAATACAGACTATCAGTTTGGGACCGCACAAAAAGCATCCGTTTTATTTTTATGACTTATTAGGATCCAAAATCTGCTTAAGATTTCAATCTGAAGCCATAATGATCATAACGGGCTGCTGTAAGCGGTCCATACAGACTTAGTATCCTACATTCGTAGACAGCTGAATCGATTGCAGTGCGGAAGGGAGCACACTAGATGTTGAAACACAGCCCTTGGCCTTCAGCTCTCTGTGCGGCACACAAACGCTCACATCCGCGATAAAACACCGAGCTATACTCTGAAGGCTCCTGACATCACATTAATCGCACGCGCACTCGCAAGTGTGCAACATTCACCTGCACTTTCCTGCGCCCCGCTGCATTCTGCCTGTGGTGCGTCGCCATCTTACATGTTGACGTCGTGACGTCACTTCCGCCACGCCGAGAAGAGCTGGCGCGCTTTAGGCGGGAGGAGAATCAATGGACAATATAAACATAAATAAATCGCAGAACACGCACAAATACATATTATAGCATTAGAGTAATAAAACAGTATTTGCACGTGATTTTATTCATTTAAAAAAAAAATCATAGTGGCCATTCACAGACGCAAAAAAAACAGTTAAGCATTGTGTAAAGACACCTAAAGCCGCTTCAGAAGCGCTTCTTTGCCGCCTTTGTAGTGTAAATCTGGCATTGGTTGTGTAAAGACGCTTATTGACGAAAAAATTGAAAAGCAGGGTGTTCTTCGTGAATGGCCCTTTAAATGCAATACATTATATTCAGTAAAGCACATAGCCTACTCAATAAAATAACATGCAAGCAACACATTTCCACAGTTAGTATTTAAACAATTAACTGTAAATTTAAAATAAATATAAAATCTATCTCGCTGGTATTTGAATTAAAAACCATGCATTATTAAAATTGCATTATACTGCGATACTTTCTGTGACCAACAGATGGAGTTATGAACTCATATTTACTGTACACTCCGCTTTTAGTTCAACAACTTCATATACAGTAGGCAGCCTATAGTCACACACATATTTTTATTTAATAATACTACAAATGATCATTCTCTTAGTTTCCAGTCAATGTGTGTGAGCCTAACCACGTGACGCACTGTATTAGGCCTATATATATTTTTTTGTCCTATGCACTGTATAATAAGATGATAATGGGTATAATTTATAAGTTATAAAGATGGCATTTGCATGCATATGCATTCAAAAAGCCATGCAGACATCAAGTTACAGTTTTAACACCCAATTCCTGCCTATTAGGAACAAAGTGCGCTTAATTTAATATTTAGAGGAAGGATGAAGCAAACAAAAAGCCTAACCCAAAGCAATGCATGTGACAAAACACGGTGGAGCAGATGGTGTTCGTGGAGGAGGAGGAGGAACATCGAAGCTCTGGCTCTCTGCTGCTCTCAGATCAGTTCAGTCTGAGATACATCAACATCCAGGAGAAACTGGAGTCTGTGTGTGTCTGTGGAATCGCGGATCTATGGCACAGGGACAGGACAGACTTTCAGGATGATGTGAAAGAGGGGATGTAATGCTCTTTTCAGACTCTTCACTTCAGACTCAACTTGGAACATTATATGCGCAACTTGTTTTGATTGCTGGGGATTTTCACCATGGCTTTCCTGTGGCTCTTTCTGCTGATCAGAGGAAATGTGTGATCACTTGCACATAATATACAGCTGAACAGAAGCGAAGTTTCACATGTAAGTAGATTCCTTTTATTACCATTTCTTCATCTCGCGACTGCTTTTTTGTTTAAAAAGTTTCTAATTCTTTTATAGCTGATCATCTGCTACTGAAAGTCTCTGGTTGTAATAAAACACGCCACGAATCAGATTCGAAAGGAAACATGCGAATCATTTGTAGTCGTGCGTTTAAAATGCATTGCTTTCTGGTTTTGTTCAATGACAACTGTATTATTTTATGATTTATAAAGATTTATATTTTTTGACGGATGATTGCGACGCTGTTGATTTCTAATAACGCAATTAAGTCAGAAATATATTTCTTAGCGTTATATTTTAACAATATGCATGCCAAGCATGCTTGTTTAGTCACATCAGATCCGATTTCTGTTATTCTGAACGCTGTCAGTTCATGTGTGTGTGTGTGTGTGTGTGGTTTACATGAATATGAACAGGTGTGTGTGAGCGGCGCTGTTTTATTTCTGCGTCTCGCTCGTGCAGGCTGTTTTTAAGACTAATGGCAAGTTTAAAGTAGTTAAACTTTTAAAAAGCATGTAATATGTTGTAATACTAGCTGTTTTAAACCTAAGACGAAACACTCGCTCCTTTAAAGGTCCGCGCAGAAATCCTCGCGCTCTTGTCCAAGGTGCTGAAAACACACCGAGATCAGAAATTAGGGGGAAAAAAAACAATCTCACATCCTTTTACATGTCTAATTCGACTAAAGTATGAGTCACAGACATGATCGTGAATTCTTGTTGGTAAAAACGAAGGTAAACCGCTGATAGGAACAACAACAGCACTAAGACAACCCCAAAAATGATTACGAAATAATAATGATATCTAAAAATCAAATAATTATCATCAAATGTGTTATACAATTCATGTTTGTTAAAATGAATTATTATTATAAATATTACTAAACTAAAAGCTACATTCTGTTCCTACCTTAAAAATAATACTTTCCGTTTGTGCAACATGACGTCACAGATATTAAATCATATCTTCACTGAATATATAAATAAATAGCCTTCACATACTTTTGACATAAAGCTAGTTCATGCTCTCAATGTTGTTTTCTGCAGTGCATTCCAAAGTACATACAGCAATAAGACTGAAATCATTATTTTGCTGAAATTACACATAACAGTATTTATTTTAACCACATCCACTCTGGGGACCCACCGGTGGGTCCAATATTGCATATGCCTAATTCTCAAAAAATCAAAATAACAGCTGAAGTGGTTAAACAAGTTCTTTGTATAATATGATATATGAGAGCTCTCTCTGTGTGTGTGTGTGTGTGTGTGTGTGAGTGAGCTGTGGATACACAAAGGAAGTGATCTTCACAGAAACAGCAATGCTTGATGTGATAATTCTGTATTTCTTCAAAAAAAGCCTGTGTTAATCTTCACTGATTATGATGAACAGGGAGTCATCTGTCATATTGTCAGCTGATGAAGGATGACCTCTTGGGATCTTGCTCTCGTATGTTCTGATTGGCTGTGGTTGACAGGCCGGCACTGTGATTAAAAAGACTATTGCTGTTTGAATTGATCCAGACTCTGGACCGGATCAACCAGGAAAGAGTTAATATGAGTAAAACAATAATGCTTAAAGGAATAGTTCACCCAAAATTGAAAATTTGCTGAGAATTTACTCACATTCAGGCCATCGGAGATACAGATGAGTTTCATTCTCCATCATATTTGGAGAAATGTAGCATTGCTTCAGTGTCTCAGCAATGGATGTGAATGGGTGCCGTCAGAATGCAAGTCCAAACAGCTGTTAAAAACATCACAATAATCCACAGCACTCCAGTCCATCAGTTCACATCTGGAGAAGACAAAAGCTGGAACAGCATTAAGATGCTTTTAACTCAAATATGAATCTATAATCCATAATAACACTTCCTCCAGTGAAAAAGTGTTCTGGTCTGAATCAGGAGAGAAATCTGCACAGATCAAGCATCGTTTAAACAGCTCTAAACAAATCTGTATAATAATAATAATAATAATTATGACAGGAGTATAAGTCGCATCAGAGAGATGACAGGAGATGGAAGAGTTATTATGGATTATCAGCTGTTTGGACTCTCATTTTGACGGCACCCATTCCCTGCAGAGCATCCATAGATGAGAGACTAATGAAATGCTACATTTCTCCAAATCTGATGAAGAAACAAACTCATCCTAATCTCGGATGACCTGAGGGTGAGCACATATTTGCTAATTTTCACATTTGGGTGAACTATTCCTTTAAAAATCCTGTTTTATTTGTCTTGATGTTTAGAGAAGTACTGATCGTAACGCTGGATGCTGTGCGACTGTAGCAGCAGCGCTGACCTTGTAATCATTATTTGTTTTCCAACTCATAATTCATTTGTGACTAGTGGCCTGTGGCCTCATCTATTCTCATCTAAGCAATCTGAGACAGTTTTTGTCTCCTGTGTGGACGCACACTTGACAACGCTGTTGTTTCTTTCACACTTTGTTTCTTTCATAACCCAGCTTGACTTCAGTGTCCACTTTATTCTGCTATTATGAAAACAATGACAAGCAATGTTTCATTTTGACATAATTTGGTCAGAACCTGGATCTCTGAGCTCTTCTGCACAATGGGGGAGAGTTGAACACGTCTCTCATTAGATCAGCACAGAGCGAAGCCATTAGACGGACGCAGGTTTGAAACTATACATCAGCGCTTCTGTTGGTCAGCACTGCTGGTTTGACCTAATGATAAACTGTTATCAGCTGCTGGGGGTCCAGAGGTTGTATAAGCTGTCAGCAGATCTCTCTTCATCCCAGATATACAGGGGAAATACAGAATCGGAGCAATTAATGAATAAGTGATAAGATGGTTTGCAATATAGCTTAAACATATATTCTTGAATTTTCTTTAGCTTAAAAAAAAAATAAAAAAAATAAAATATATATTTTTTCCTAGTTCAAAATGTTTTAAAAATCTTGTCAAAATTATGTATATTGGAAAAAATATAAGTACCGTATTTTCCGGACTATAAGTCGCACTTTTTTTCATAGTTTGTCTGGTCCTGCGACTTATAGTCAGGCGTGACTTATTTATCAAAATTAATTTGACATGAACCAAGAGAAATGAACCAAGAGAAAACATTACCGTCTCCAGCCACGAGAGGGCGCTCTATGCTGCTCAGTTCTCCTGTAGTCTACACTGAAGACATAGAGCGCCCTCTCGCGGCTGGAGACGGTAATGTTTTCTCTTGGTTCTAAATAAATGCGACTTATAGTCCAGTCCGACTTATATATTATGTTTTTTTCTTCATCATGATGTATTTTTGGACTTATGCGACTTATACTCAGGTGCGACTCATAGTCCGAAAAATACGGTAGTTACTGAGATTTATAATTCTATTATAAATTATGTTATAAGTAATTACTTTGAAATGTATCTCATAATATATTAGAAATAATATATGCATAATATATATATATAATATTACATTTTCAGCCTTTTGGGGGAAAATAAACATTTAAATCTGCATATAAAATATCTTTTTCTTAATGTCATAAAAAAATATATTTTTTGCAAGCAGGCAAATATAAGTAGTTTAGGCAATTTAGTATGTTAACATAAATAATAAATAACAATATATATATTTATATTTATACATTCCGAATGAAAATGATTATGATATATCATATCATATATAATATTAAATATATTTTATATGTATTTTATTATATATATATATATATAAATTCTGATAATTTTTCACAGTTCAAAACACTTGTTAAAATTAAATGTGGTTAGGGTTAAATCTAGTCAGTTGACCCTTTTATCAAACACTTATGCCAATTATGCCGTAGTGACGTTTGTCCCTATTCTTCCCAGATTCTTCCCAAGAATGTGTCATATTTTACCCCAAAATCTTAATAAATAAATCACTTATAATTAAATAAAGAGTTCAGCCTCTTTGAGGACCATTACGATTATTGGCATCGTTTTCATTAAATCTCATTATAATGAAAATTAGAAATAAATTAATGGGTAAAGATCCTTACAATGAGGTTCCGTTAGTCAACAATGCGTTAACTACTAATTACTAACGAGCAATGCATTTGTTACAGTGTTAATCATTGTTCATAAAAATACAACTATTCGTTGTTTGTTCATACTAGCTCAGGTCAGTTCAATAATATTAACAGATGCTTTTGATTTAAATAATTTATTAATATAAACTAAGATTTATAAATCCTTTAGAGTTTTTTTTTTCATTGTTACTTCATTATGACTAATGCAAACATAAAAGTGTAACTTTTGATTTTAATAATGTCTCTAATAATCTAAGATTAATAAAGTGCTTTTCATGGTGAGTTTATGTTAACTAAATGAATGAATGAATGAATGCAAATATACTTTATAAGTTGCTTTTTTTTATTTATTCAGATTTATAAAAAATGTAAATAAATAAAAAGATGAGTAATGAGAATTGCAGAAATCGAAATTCATGATAAAAATAATGCAAATGATTAATCAAGGTGAAAAACCTTTTTTTTTTCATGCAAAAAAAATATTTGTCTTTTTTTTCTGTTGATTTTGGGTGAAAGATAACCCACACATCTCCATACACAGCAGAAGTTGTGTATCTCCATCATGTCGCATAACAGCAGATGTTGAGCTACTGGTTTGAACTGTCCTTGAACCCTCTGCGTTTCTTCCCGACTGAACTCAAGGAAAAAGGTTAACGCTCATCTTTGGCATAAAAAGATTTGTAGCGTTGCTCCTATCAATCACCTTTACAAGGTTGCAAAGGTTATGCTGCAATCCGTGTCACAGTGAAACAGCATACTGTCTTTAATGGGCCGTCTTAGAGAAAATACAGCGAGCCATTAGTGTAATGCAGTGATAGCTGCATAATGCGATCATCTGCGTAACAGGAACTTGAGCAATGCATGATTCATGTCTCATATTGAGAGAACTCGACTGTGGTTTAATGCGTCGAGTCATGCTGCGGGCGACAATCGAGCCGTTTCATAAGGACAATCTGAAACTCTTATGACTATTTGCGGCAGGTATATCATTACAAATGACCCCATGCAGGTCAGTTTCACTGCATCTGTTGAGATAATGTAGGATCATTAAGATGTGTCTCCAGTATTTTCACGATATTACAAGAAAAAATATCTAATTTCTTTACTGTGATGCAGAAAAACAATGGTATATCACTTGTAATAATTTCTATTTAATGATGTATTCATTCATTATGGCAATATTTTTGATTGACTTCACTGTATACTGGTTTAACCATTTAAGAATCACTTAAATTGTGGCAGAAATAATTAAATATTTTCACGACAAATTGAATAAATGCATGAATAAAACGTAGTTAAAAATCTTTTTCTTTTTACTGTGATGCACAATTTCTTTTTTGTGGAAATGATAATTACAAATTATTATTATTTAATTATAATAATGATTATTATTGCATAATCACTTAAATCGTGGAAATAATAATTGCAAATTAATAATTTATGAAGGCAGTATTTATTATATTACTTTGATTTATACCGGTTTAATCAAAAATAATTACTGTATAACACAATCACCTAAATTGTGGCATTTTTAATAATAATTTAATAATTTATTATAGCAATATCTGTTATGAAACCTCTTTATAATACCTGTATAATACCTGATTTTATACTAATAAATAAGTAATGCATTACAGAATTATTGAGAAGCAGCATTGAAGAAAAAGCAAAATGGACACATTTTTAAAAATTGCATGATTTTCCTAATGCAAAATATATAATATTCTCATTTTTGTACTGAAATGAAACAATAAACATGTATTCATCCATGCATGCCAAAAATATTTTTTGAAGATTATTTGAGTGTTTTACAAAAAAATTAAGTTTTTATTTGCCGAATTTACTAGCAGATTTTGAGCAGAAATTATTTCTGCAACAATTTTCTTTGGTGTACATGAAACTTTCTTTTTCTTTTTCTTGAATCTTTCATCTGGTCATACCTGCATCATTAAAAGTACCCAGCACACTTTTTTAAATGACTGCATGCATCATCAGCATCAGAGATACAAGGGCGGCATGCACTCAGAATGGAGAGTTTGGAAGGACCCTTAATGCACTGAACTCCTCAGATTGGTTTAAGACCTGCTTTTGTGTTGAGCTATTATTGGCAAACAGTTCAGATGCATTCACACATCCATTCTGGCAGCCATCGGGTGCTCATTGGCCAATGCTCAGAACAAAACAAGCATCACACTTTACGTTCTTCTACAGTCCAGTTGCATGTTACTGCTTTCCGTTTTTAAACAAAGCTTGAGGGCTTTAGCCTGGCAGACATTGATACCACAGTCTTAAACTTTGACAAAAATAGTGCAATGATGAATGCATATGGTTGCTGTGGATCTTAAAAGGATCTAATTTTACAAATTAAGGCCTCAAATGATCTTACATTGGTGCAGTCTTACATTCATAAAGGAGTAATGTTGCATGCACTGCAAAGAACACATCCCTTTCTCAGTGTTTTCAAGATACATTTACAGTATTGTGAGCACATATGTGTCAATGGGATATGAAAACGTATTTTGTGTTTCAACAACATATAGAAATGTTAGCTATAATTTAGAAGTTAATTTAAAGATTGCATTATGTGCAAAAAAGAAAATTTTAATTATTAAATATATTTATTTAAAGAAAGATGAATTTGTCCAGTAACCACTGTTTAATTAAAAAGTTTTTTTATGCTTAGTTTTTCTGTCCTGCTGTACCGAAACTGAATCATCATATTTGTACAAATAAATTTCCTTATTCTAGTTAAAAATGACAAATAAATAATTGATTAATTTATTATGGGAATATTTGTTATTTTGCCCAGTTTAAGTAAACATATTAATTTTATTTTATTTTATTTTATTTTATTTTATTTTGTTTTATTTTATTTTATTTTATTTTATTTTATTTTATTTTATTTTATTTTATTTTATTTTATTTTATTTTATTTTTTTTTATTTTTTTTATTTTTATTTGTAAAATGACTTAGAAATTAATGGAGATCTGTTGGAAGTTATATTTTCAACCTGTTGCTAATACAACTCAAAAAAGGTCCCGGACTTTTAAATTTTTTTAAATCAATGTATTGTGTTCAATTTATCAATTTATTCAACCCTGCAGAAACCCTGGTGTGTACACGTGTTTGTGTTTGTCCGTACACATGTATGCGTGTCGGAAAGGCGAGAGAAAGAAGCAATTACGACGAGTCTGTTTGCACGGTATTCATTCGAGTCATTAAAACCCAAGGCATTCATTTAGCATGATTTCAAAGCACCATTGTTTACTAATTGTTCTTAGAAACCTATTCCATCGCACTGATCACGTCAGGTCTTTCAGACAATCAAACAAACCCAGACAGGTGGAGGCACAGAGGGAGAAAAGGCCCAGATGATGCAGGTCATCCCAGCCAATGAGAATAATTACAGCTTCATTATTCGCAGCAGGCAGCAAGCGACACAGTGTTGAAGGCAAAGCTCAAATAAGACTAATCTAAGTGGGTCGCCGCAATCCGACGTGCTCCTGGGGTGAGAAAATCAATGCAAAAATTATTAAACTGATCAGGATTGTGCCATTTCGGGATGAAGCTGTGAAAAGTGGGATTGATGTTCACAACCTTTTTTTCTCCTTCCTCCTTCCTTTGGTAGAAGGGTAAGAATATCCAACGTTAATATAATCCCACCCGACTGATAATGTGATAATAGTTAGTAAATGACTACTAAACTTGGTGAATTGTCTCACAAGCCACATTTTTCTTTAGCCTCTAGAGCCAGAGGAAATCACACAAGCCATTACAGTGATTCACAGGCCTTCATTTAATGAAGACAATAACAAATAGGCTCACAAGTGAGTTGTATTTTTCTTTATCACATTACAGGAAGATCATAATGCCCCCAGGAATGGGAGAATCGAGCAGTACTCTCAAACTGAACTGAGCTCGTGTGGCTGGGAAAGTTATACTTAGGATACCTAGAATCATGCTCCAAAAATTGTTAAACTAACTACAGAAAAGTAGGTCATTCTGGAATGTTTCTCAACAGTATCTGGCTTGAAGAGAGTTGGTATATTTGGATTATTATTATTCCTATTATTCATTTAACTCACTGTGTGTGTGTGTGTGTGTGTTTATTATTATTTATAATATTTGTATACATATTTTATATTGTCAAGTGATCTCCCAGAAATCATTATAATATGCTGCTTTGTTGCTCTATTATTATTTATTATTGGTGATCAATTATTAATTATGATTCTTATTACTACTGATGTTGAAAATAGCTTGTGCTGCTTAATATATATATATATATATATATTTTAGAAACAGAATTTATAAAATATAAGTTCAATGAACAGCTTTTATTTATTGGAAATATATATTATGTCTTTACTTCAACTTTTGAACAATTTTTATGCATCTTTGCACAATAAAAGTATTGAATTCTTTCTTTATGGTATTTATTAATGAATGGTAATGTCTAACGGTTTCCACAAAAAAGCAGCACAACTGTTTTCAACATGGATAATAATCAGAAATGTTTCTTGAGCAGTAAATCATCATATTATTCTGATTTCTGAAGATCATGTGACACTGAAGACTGGAGGAATGATGCTGAAAATACAGCTGCACAGAAATAAATGACAGTTTACTATATATTGACAATTTTACTGTATTCATTCATTTTTATTATCAAATAAATGCAGTTTTAGTGAGCAGAAAAGACCTAACCCCACACTTTTAATGTAGGCTACAGTATATATATATATATATATATCCAAGAGCCAATTCTGAACATAAGATTCAAGATTTATGTCTCAGAGTGCCAGGACTCAGGGAAGTTAAATGGCTTGTGAACACCATTCTATGTTGACTTTATTATGAAAGTAATTTATAGTCCTGCTGTCATTAAAAAAGGATAGGCAGACAAAGTAAAACCACAAAACCATGTGCTGAACACACAAACAGAAGATCCCAGAAGTAGTGTACTATGACCTCTTTGGAGTGAAATTGAATTGTGTGCCAGTGCAATAATACACTTAATGAGAGAAAGATTGAGTGAGTGAGCTGATCTTAAAGGAGAACAGCAGCTCCATACAGATACTAAGCACACACCTTTTATTTGGAGCGGGATGGGAGGGTACACTGGAGAAACACATGGATAATTATATGTCTACTTAAAATTCCTTTTGAGAGCGGTATTATTTACCATGTTTTTACCCAAAATAGGATGGATTTGCAAATGAACACATGTAATGTCTGTTTCATTCATACTGGATGAAAGTGTTAAGTATGCAGGAAACATAAAAACGGGTTAAAACATATGAACAATATGCTAAAATACTCTAGTGATGTGTTAATACATCAGAAATGTGCTAAAAGATACTAGAAACATTATAACAACGTGTTTACTTACTAGAAACATGCTAGCAATGTATTTAAACATGCAAGAAACATTATAATGTTACAACATGCTAACAATGTCTTAAAACGTTCTAATAATGGTGTTAAAACATGCCCTTCAAAGTGTATAAACATGCAAGAAACATAACTATTAATGCATGCTAGCAATGTGCTAAAACATGCTAGTAATGTGTTATAGAATGCTAGCAATGTGTTATAACATGACAGAAACATTTAAATGTTACAACATGTTAGCAATGTGCCAAAACATTATATTAATGTGTTAAAACATGCCTGCAAAGTGATAAAACATGCAAGAAACATAACTGTTAATGCATGCTAGAAATTTGCTAAAACATCCTAGTAATGTGTTATAAGATGCTAGCAATGTGTTATAACATGAAAGAAACATTTAAATGTTACAACTGTTAGCAATGTGCCAAAACAATCTATTAATGTGTTAAAACATGCCTGCAAAGTGTTAAAACATTCAAGAAACATAACTGTTAATGCATGCTAGAAATGTGCTAAATCATGCTACTAATGTGTTATAAGATGCTACCAATGTGTTATAACATGAAAGAAACATTTAAATGTTACAACATGTTAGCAATGTGCCAAAACATTCTATTAATGTGTTAAAACTTGCCTGCAAAGTGTTAAAACATGCAAGAAACATAACTGTTAATGCATGCTAGAAATGTGCTAAAACATGCTAGTAATGTGTTATAAGATGCTAGCTATGTGTTATAACATGAAAGAAACATTTAAATGTTACAACATGTTAGCAATGTGCCAAAAAAGTCTATTAATGTGTTAAAACATGCCTGCAAAGTGTTAAAACATGCAAGAAACATAATTGGTTAATGCATGCTAGCAATGTGCTAAAACATGCTAGTAATGTGTTATAGAATGCCAGCAATGTGTTATAACATGAAAGAAACATTTAAATGTTATAAAATGTTGGCAATGTGCCAAAACATTCTATTAATGTGTTAAAACATGCCTGCAAAGTGTTAAAACATGCAAGAAACATAATTGGTTAATGCATGCTAGCAGTGTGCTAAAACATGCTAGTAATGTAGATATGATACTGGATCTGAATGAACTGATAAGGCAGGCTCGCTCGGCTTATTTTTCCAATCTTATTTCAGGTAATAAGAAAAAACCTAAGGTCTTGTTTGACACCATCGAAAATCTAACTGCACCTTCAGCTCCTCTTGTGCCTGTGTACACTCATGAGGACTGTAACAACTTTTTGTCGTTTTTTGTGAACAAAGTACAAGACATTAGGGCCAGTGTTAAAGTTCCCATAATCACTGTGTGTTCTACTGAATTTTCAATGGTGTTGTCTTGGTCGTCCTTCACTCCTGTCAGCCTACAGGAGGTGAAGACCTTAATAGGAAATATGAAACCGTCTTCAAGCCCTGCTGATATTGTCCCAACACCTCTATTGTTGAAAATGTTTGATATTGTTGGCCCCTGTATGGTAAAAATAATTAACCTGTCACTTGCATCTGGCTCAGTCCCCAACTACTTCAAACACGCTGTGGTAAACCCGATCCTTAAAAAGCCGAATCTTGACCCCTCAGAACCTCATAACTATAGGCCCATATCAAAACTTCCATTTATTTCAAAAATTTTGGAAAAAGTGGTGGCAAGCCAGCTGACCTCCTTTATGGAGCAGCACAACTTGTTTGATATTTTTCAATCTGGTTTTAGAAAATTGCACTCCACTGAAACAGCTCTTATTAAAGTCTCTAGTGATGTGATGATGGCAGCGGACACTGGTCGCTACACTGTACTTGTACTTCTCGATTTGACTTCCGCTTTTGACACGGTAGATCACAGTATACTGATCAAACGGCTTCACAATGAGATGGGACTATCTGGATCTGTCCTCCAGTGGTTCTCTTCCTATATTCATGACAGAACCTTTAATGTCGCTATAAACAATGTACAGTCAGATGTGACCAATTTGACCTGCGGAGTGGCACAAGGGTCAGTTTTGGGCCCTATTTTGTTTTTACTGTACATTTTGCCACTTGGTCATATTATGGGTTGTTTTAAGGATGTTTCATATCATCTCTATGCCGACGATGTCCAGTTGTACTGTTCTTTCAATGATGCTGAGTTCCATCGTTTATCACTGTTTTTAGAGTGTGTGTCCTCCATCAAAGACTGGCTGGCCTCTAACTTTCTGCAGATAAATGCAAGTAAAACTGAAACACTGATCTTTGCTCCAGACCACAAGATCCCGCTGATCAAACAGCACCTTGGCTCTCTTGGCTCTTCTGTTAAATCCAGCCTCAGAAACCTGGGGGTTGTGTTTGACCAGGCCATGTCTTTGGAGATACACTCAAAACAGCTTGTCCGAAACTGCTTTTATCACCTTAGGAATATCTCTAAAATACGCAAAATGTTGTCAAAGAAGGATCTGGAAATTATTATTCATGCTTTTATATCAACTAGACTTGATTATTGCAACTCTGTTTTTACCTTCTTGAATAAGTCAGCCTTGAACGAACTGCAAATGGTTCAAAATTCTGCTGCTAGACTTCTAACTGGTGCCCCCAGAAGGTCTCATATCACTCCCGTTTTATTAGCTCTCCATTGGCTCCCTGTAAAATTCAGGATTGATTTTAAGATTTTAGTGTTGACTTAAAGGGCATTAAACAGTCAGGCCCCACAATACATCAAGGACCTTTTGACCCCGTACTCCTCAAGCCGCACTCTTCGGTCCTCTGGCCAGAACCTGCTTATGGTCCCAAAAACTCGCTATAAGACCCGAGGGGACCTGTCTTTTCAGTCTGTTGCCCCCAGACTGTGGAATGCCCTGCCTCTGTCTCTGCGTCTGGCAGACTCTGTTGTCTCTTTTAAAAAAGATTTGAAGACTTGTTTATTTAAGAAAGCTTTTGGTTGATGGGTTTTTTCAGTAGTGTTACTTTGATTTGACTTATGTATATACATTTTTATTGTTTTGTTCTACTTTTCTTGTGTACAGCACTTTGTGATTTTATCTGTGAAAAGCGCTTTAGAAATAAACTTTACTTACTTACTTACTTACTAATGTGTTATAGAATGCCAGCAATGTGTTATAACATGAAATAAACATTTAAATGTTACAACATGTTAGCAATGGGCCAAAACATTCTGTTAATGTGTTAAAACATGCCAGCAAAGCGTTAAAACATGCAAGAAACATAATTGGTTAATGCATGCTAGCAATGTGCTAAAACATGCTAGTAATGTGTTATAAGATGCTAGCAATGTGTTATAACATGAAAGAAACATTTAAATGTTACAACATGTTAGCAGTGTGCCAAAAAAGTATATTAATGTGTTAAAACATGCCTGCAAAGTGTTAAAACATGCAAGAAACATAATTGGTTAATGCATGCTAGCAATGTGCTAAAACATGCTAGTAATGTGTTATAGAATGCCAGCAATGTGTTATAACATGAAAGAAACATTTAAATGTTACAACATGTTGGCAATGTGCCAAAACATTCTATTAATGTGTTAAAACATGCCTGCAAAGCGTTAAAACATGCAAGAAACATAATTGGTTAATGCATGCTAGCAATGTGATAAAACATGCTAGTAATGTGTTATAAGATGCTAGCAATGTGTTATAACATGAAAGAAACATTTAAATGTTACAACATGTTAGCAATGTGCCAAAAAATTCTATTAATGTGTTAAAACATGCATGCAAAGTGTTAAAACATGCAAGAAACATAATTGGTTAATGCATGCTAGCAGTGTGCTAAAACAGGCCAGTAATGTGTTATAAAATGCCAGCAATGTGTTATAACATGAAATAAACATTTAAATGTTACAACATGTTAGCAATGTGCCAAAACATTCTATTAATGTGTTAAAACATGCCTGTAAAGCGTTAAAACATGCAAGAAACATAATTGGTTAATGCATGCTAGCAATGTGCTAAAACATGCTAGTAATGTGTTATAAGATGCTAGCAATGTGTTATAACATGAAAGAAACATTTAAATGTTACAACATGTTAGCAGTGTGCCAAAAAAGTATATTAATGTGTTAAAACATGCCTGCAAAGTGTTAAAACATGCAAGAAACATAATTGGTTAATGCATGCTAGCAATGTGCTAAAACATGCTAGTAATGTGTTATAGAATGCCAGCAATGTGTTATAACATGAAAGAAACATTTAAATGTTACAACATGTTGGCAATGTGCCAAAACATTCTATTAATGTGTTAAAACATGCCTCCAAAGCGTTAAAACATGCAAGAAACATAATTGGTTAATGCATGCTAACAATGTGATAAAACATGCTAGTAATGTGTTATAAGATGCTAGCAATGTGTTATAACATGAAAGAAACATTTAAATGTTACAACATGTTAGCAATGTGCCAAAAAATTAATGTGTTAAAACATGCCTGCAAAGTGTTAAAACATGCAAGAAACATAATTGGTTGATGCATGCTAGCAATGTGCTAAAACATGCTAGTAATGTGTTATAGAATGCCAGCAATGTGTTATAACATGAAATAAACATTTAAATGTTACAACATGTTAGCAATGTGCCAAAACATTCTATTATTGTGTTAAAACATGCCTGCAAAGCGTTAAAACATGCAAGAAACATAATTGGTTAATGCATGCTAACAATGTGCTAAAACATGCTAGTAATGTGTTATAAGATGCTAGCAATGTGTTATAACATGAAAGAAACATTTAAATGTTACAACATGTTAGCAGTGTGCCAAAAAAGTATATTAATGTGTTAAAACATGCCTGCAAAGTGTTAAAACATGCAAGAAACATAATTGGTTAATGCATGCTAGCAATGTGCTAAAACATGCTAGTAATGTGTTATAGAATGCCAGCAATGTGTTATAACATGAAAGAAACATTTAAATGTTACAACATGTTGGCAATGTGCCAAAACATTCTATTAATGTGTTAAAACATGCCTGCAAAGCGTTAAAACATGCAAAAAACATAATTGGTTAATGCATGCTAGCAATGTGATAAAACATGCTAGTAATGTGTTATAAGATGCTAGCAATGTGTTATAACATGAAAGAAACATTTAAATGTTACAACATGTTAGCAATGTGCCAAAAATTAATGTGTTAAAACATCCCTGCAAAGTGTTAAAACATGCAAGAAACATAATTGGTTGATGCATGCTAGCAATGTGCTAAAACATGCTAGTAATGTGTTATAGAATGCCAGCAATGTGTTATAACATGAAATAAACATTTAAATGTTAAAACATGTTAGCAATGTGCCAAAACATTCTATTAATGTGTTAAAACATGCCTGCAAAGTGTTAAAACATGCAAGAAACATAATTGGTCAATGCATGCTAGCAATGTGCTAAAACATGCTAGTAATGTGTTGATATGTAAGTAAAGTGTTAAATATGCAAGAAACCATATAACAATGTGTTAAACATGCCAGTAGAGAATTAAAGCATTTGAGAAATATCTTATATTAATATTTCTTTGCTTCAGTAAGCGTCCTGTCTGTAAGTGAAAGAAAAAAAAAAGAGAAATTGCCCAGTGTGTCCATTTTATTCTAGCCAAAGCCACTTGAGCGCATCACATTTGAACTTCTAAGCTCACAAGGAACTTCCCATGAGGACCTGAAGGCAGCAAGCGAGTGAACCAGGAAGCCCTTGAGTCTAAATCACAGCTGAGACCACAGCAAGTGTCTTTAGCAACCACGCGATTGTTTTTTAGCTGTCACAGCCTTCCTGCATTTGTGTCTGTGTTTAGCTGCGGTCTAATGGGGTCTTTAATAATATTGTGAGTTTGAGTTGTCAGCTGTAGTGGTCTGGGAATGCAGTGTGTGTGAGAGAGTCATCACGTTCCTCGCAGGTCGCGGTCTGACCCATGGTGAGCCCATAAGCTCTGGAAGAGGGAGGGTGAGCACTGTCCTAGTTTGAAAGTGACAGCTGACCCATGGAAAGCTGACGATGGGCAGAAAGAACACCAGTCATGTGGAGGTCTGAGGCAGGTATACGGCCAGAGTGCAAGGCAAAACCCTTCTGCTGGGTGCCACACCACATTGAGTTTTACAGAGCTAATGCATTGTGGTCGACTTTACATGTCATTCAGATGGTCTCTTCCAGTCTAAGTGGGTGGTTCTTAAAATAAAAACTAATATTTTAAATCAAATTGTGCTAAAACATGTTTACAAAGTGTTAAAAATGTAAGAAACAGGATTAATCACGTTAAGAACATGCAAAAACAATAGCAATGGGCTAAAACTGCTAACAATGTGTTAGTAACATGCTTAAACATGCTATCAATGTGCTAAAACAACAGCAATGTGCTAAAAATGCTAACAACATGTAAAAAAAGTTACAAATATGCTTGATCATGTTAACAACATGCTAAAACAATATCAATGTGCTAAAACATGTTTACAACAACTTAAAAGAATGTTAAAAACAAGCTTAAACATGTTACCGACATACTAAAACAATAGCATTGTGCTAAAACATGTTAACAGCATGTTACAACATGTAAGAAACATGCTTAAACACGGTAGAAGTGTTGTAAAACATGCTTAAAACATGTCGGAAACATGCTTAAACATGGTAGAAGTGTTGTAAAACATGCTTAAAACATGTCGGAAACATGCTTAAACATGGTAGAAGTGTTGTAAAACATGCTTACAGTGTGTCAGAAGCATGCTTAAACATGCTAGCAATACATTAAAACAATATTGTGTTGAAATATGCAAACAACATGTCAAAAATGCTAGAAACATGCTTCATCATGCTACAAAAATGCTGAAAAGATTTTTTAAATGATACTAAGCTTTAAGACAATTGAGTCATAAAGTTGTGACCGTCTCATGATAGTGACTCAGTCCTAGCCAAAAAGCTTCTGGATTCGTCTGCAATCAAGCACAGTCACTCAACGTGACACGCCTTCGACCCTCAGGATTTCATTTGTACCTCAAGTAGGAGCTTAAAACGGCTGTCAGAGATGATGACAGGCTACACCCACGTCTCAATCGCCCGCTTCTCGCTAACAGCCAGCCTTTAAATGCTAATCAGTGTATTAATCACTAATTGCTTCCCCACGCATGCAGACGGCTGTTCCCCTGGAAGGTGAGGGTTTGATTGACAGCAGGTTCAGTGGGCCGCTGTAATCACGGTGGGGGGGGGGCGGGGGGGTTCGCATTCCTCTCACAGTTAGCATGCTAGCAACACGCTAATGACGAGTGTGCTGAAATCAATACGCCCACTGAAATCAGACTCAAGTGACTCCTCGGCTCCAGCAGGCATCTCTTAGGATGAGTTTTGCTGGTGTTTGTAAAATGTCGAGGCTGAGGGGTGAAACCTGAAGTGCGCCGTCGTTATGATTAATCACGTGCCGAAATTACTTTTGGAAAAGAACTCATCGGAAACATCCATTTTCCCTCAGCACTTTCCCCTTAGAAACAAAAAAAACATGAATGCATGCGGATATATGCATGGCTTGTCTACAAATCATCATTACTGTAATGGATGGCGCAGATAATGCGCGAAATATAGTCAATGCGTTCAACGCACATAATGCAATGTCAGTGATTCGGTTGTTTTTTTTCCCTTGCATTGACTTTTATTTTTTTCAGTATTACTTTTTATTAATATTTAATGCTTAATTCAGTTTGTGAATTGCTGTTTCTTTGCTAAATGTACTAGACATTTCTGAGTAAAATTGTCTTTCAAAAATGTCCTTTAAGAAAAAGAAAATATTAAAAAGTTTTTATTTAGGGGCTGTAAAAATACAGAAGTGCTCAGTGCAAAGACAAAAAGTTTCTGATATTGCATCATCACCATCACGTCAACTTTTAATTCAATGTAAATGAACTGAAGTGAATTGAGTTTAACATTTAATAAACATTTTAAAATACAATTTGGTATAGAAACGATTTTAACCCAGAAATTGCTAGTAAGTTACAACGAAATGACAAGTAACATTGAAATAGTTGTGAAATTTTAAAATAGATGCTACACACACTCAAATAATCACATTTTTTAAATATAGTAAGCACACACATATATATATATATATATATATATATATATATATATATATATATATATATATGTACTTATATATTATTTTACTCTAAGGAATTGAAAAAAACACATACATGGTAGTACAGTAGAAGTACAAATAAAAAACTCAATAGAAGCATGTTTGCGGTCATGCTTTCAAATAGTAATACTGTGGTACTGAATGATTACCATGTAGATACTGAAAGATACTGAAGCAATACCAAGGTAGAACCACAGTGCATTTTCAAAAAACATGGTATATAGTAATACTATGGTACTTTGCGTAGGTTTAATCTATGGATCTCTTTAGAGGCATGTGAATTTAAGCTCAGATGCTCATTTACTGATGCATGCTGTAGGATTGGGTTGGCTGCTGAGAAATACCTGTTGAATATGTTCACAGCAAAAATAAAGTGTGCTTTACATCGCTGTGCTACCAGACACGAAATCTGATCGTGTGAACATGATGCTCGAGCAGAAAGCTATTACCTGGTTTACTGTGTCCTCACTTAACAACTATAAGCTTTCATTTCACCTTGATTTGTACAATACTCACCCATGTAAAGCTGTGTGTTACACGGGGAGTTATTCAGGGCTCTGATGCAATGCTGTCCGGTGATTTATAAGAGCCTGGATGAGACACAACACATGCATGACTCCGTTTGACAGTAAGTGCTTCACAGAGAGTCAGGGGTCTCGACGAATGACGGCAACATCAATGTGTCTGAAATGAACAGATGAATGCGACATTCTGAGATGATGCTGTGTGAGTCTTGACAAATAATGAAATACAGGCAGAATAATGAGATTGAAAATTGCAATGTTCAGTTTTGGTGTGGTTTTTGAGAAAAATGGGTCACGACTTGTAAATGTTGAAATCCGTTCATCAAATGCACTACGAGTTGCTTTGGAGAAAAGCACCTGGCAAATGCATTAATGTTAATGTATTCAGATGCGTATTTTTGAATAATTGAATCAGTGAAAGAATCATTGAATCAGAGATTTAAAATTTCTGTAGTAGTGTTATTTTTATATTTTGAATTAACCTCTATTTTTATATTTTCAGTTTTCATTTTCATTCAGTTACATTTTAGTAATTTTGTTATTATTATTATTAGTATTATATAATTAAAATATGAACAAAATCTATTTTAAATATTTATAAAAATTATATTTGTACCTATTAAATATAAATGTTAAACCTAAATATTAATAATTAGGTTTAATTTATTTTTATGTTTTAGTTTATGCACAAACAAACACACACACATACACTAAATCTCATATAAAAATATTATTAAACCTAAATATCACTATTTAGTTGTAATGTATTTTTATTTCATATTTATATATTATATTTATATTTATTTGTATAATATATATATATATATATTTATTTATTTCTAAAATATATTTTATATATATTTATAAATACATAAAATATATTATAAATATTGTAAATAATAATAATAATAATGTAAATATTTAGAATAAATATAAAATAAAAATACTATTAAACC
>NC_081796.1:26559993-26572493 GCF_963082965.1 Carassius carassius
GTTGAAATGAACATTAAATATGATTAATAAATGCTTTAGAAATGTTTTTAATTATTATTTCATGCTAACTGATGTAGGCTACTAATGTTATCAAATGGAACTTTGCCGTAAACGAGTAAATTAAATTAAATTAAATTAAATTAAATTAAATTAAATTAAATTAAATTAAATTAAATTAAATTAAATTAAATTAAATTAAATTAAATTAAATTAAATTAAATTAAATTAAATTAAATTAAATTAAATTGTTAAAATCTAAAAAATCTAAAAACAAATTCAAACATTTTAAAACATTAAAAAATAAAAAAAATACAAATAAATAAATATTATAAATAAAATAGATCAGTAGATCAAAAGTTAGACATTTAAAGTTTTTTTAAGTTAATTCAAGATATTACTAAAAACTACAAATAAATAATAAAATAGCCCTGCTAACCATGTAAATACTGTGGTATAGCAAAATGTCTATACCATCTGAGACATTTCTACCATCGAGTGGTCTATAATCATCATCTCTCAGCTTTATTTCTCTGAGAGCTGAGTGTTTAGACTAATCATCTGGTTCAGGTTTGAAGGAGCCACTTGTTGAAGCTATGTGCCATTGTTTGAGCTCAAACATAGCTGGGATCTCAGAGGTTCAGTTGCAGATGTTCTCATTGTGCTGTGTGATTTGTGGCCGCACCACACCGCATGCTTGAACAGATGAGAAGTGATCAATCGAACAGAGGAACAGATGGTCTGATCTGGGTTTAGACACTCGCAGCTTCACTCTGGAGCAGGTCTGATGTGGAGAATAGCATCTCCTTATTTACAGACACGCTCGAGACCCGCGGCAGCATCAATTTTTATTGTTTTTTCGTGTCGCCAGAAAGGTTGTCGTGTTTGTTTGCGTCCAAATGAGCGGCGCAATGAGCTCACTTCTAAAAGGATATTAAGAGATCTTTATTAATCCTTGAGTTATAGCCATGCAAACTTTCAAATTGTACCATTTTGAATGCTCACCATTGGCACATTAAAGCAACAAAGATTGCTAGAGTCAACAGATTTTACTAATACATCTACCAATCTCTGTGTAAAACTAAAATAATGATGCTGCCATCTTCCTACAGTCACCCTCAGTAATTTAACTCCAAATCTCTGGTGAAAATGTAATATTTACTCTTGGAGCCACTTTGAGATCCTAATATCTCTGGATTCGACTCATATAGGGCCTTAAAAAGGAGAGTGGTAAAAGAAAAGTTTGTTAAGAACCAACATCTAAAAGGATATTAAGATATCTCGAATGCTTCTTTAGTTATAGCCATGCATACTATGTAAAAAGAACTTAAAATTTAGATTTTTACCCATTTTTGTACAGTCACCATTGGCGTATAATGCAACAAAGATTGCTAAAGTCAACACATTCTGCTAATAGACCTCCTATTCTCTGTGTAAAACTAAAATAATGATGGACATATCTGATTATTACTTCGATAAAATATAACTGAGAACGCTGAATCTGATCTGAATAACACGTTCTTCTTTCCTCACCAGCTGTGAAGTAACCACTTGGACAGGAGGCTCAGGATGAGAAGATGGCAGCCATACTGTTTCCACCGGGTCCTGACAGTCTACACCGGTTCACTCGTGAGTCCCTGGCTGGAATCGAGCAGCGGATCGCCGAGGAGCAGGCCCGCAATGCCAAGAAGTACAAGGAGGACCTGGGCGACGTGGAGCCGCTCAAGTCCCAGGCCGACCTGGCGGCCGGAAAGCAGCTCCCGCGAATCTTTGGAGACATTCCTCCTGGACTGGTGGGCGTCCCTCTGGAGGACATCGATCCGTTTTACTTCCAGAACAGGAGAGTGAGTAATCAACACCACAGCAGACATGTAGAAGCCATTCAGTCCTTTACAGATAAAGATTCAGCTCTGAAACCCACCAAAGTGCCTTTAGTCAAATCACCTCAAGCTTTACTGTTTATATTATCCTAATTTCTGTATGCTTTATAGTTGCGTTTAGCACATTGGAGCTGTCCGATAATATAGTTTACATTTTGTTGCAATATATTTACACGACTTTATATAAACATGCATGCGGATAAGGTTGGTTATACTCATATATCCAACTTTATACGAAGAGCTTGGCGATAATATAGTTACATTTGAAGATGATATAAACAATTAAGCAGATTTGTTATATATAATACTGTATATATGGCTTTATGTAAGTATATATTGTATGTATTCTGATACAAGTTGGATATACTATATATGCAACAATATATATATATATATATATAAATATAAAGGTGTGCGGTAATATAGTTATATTTTACAGTGATATAAACAATCACGTAGGCGAAAATTGCTATATAGTATATTCAACTCTTTGGACTTTATGAATTGCGCACACAATGGGTAAAATATTCGATTTTCAACTGTTTTATCTTTATTGTTCACTACTGAATGAAAATGTTTTGGATTCATGGGTCGATGAGCTTGTGATGATGGATTCTGCGACTTGGGTAACAGTCCAAATCTCTGGTGAAAATGTAATATTTACTCTTGGAGCCACATTGAGATCCTAATATCTCTGGATTTGACTCATATAGGGCCTTAAAAAGGAGAGTGGTAAAAGAAAAGTTTGTTAAGAACCAACATCTAAAAGGATATTAAGATATATTGAATGCTTCTTTAGTTATAGCCATGCAAACTATGTAAAAAGAACTTAAAATTTAGATTTTTACTCATTTTTGCACAGTCACCATTGGCGTATAATGCAACAAAGATTGCTAAAGTCAACACATTCTGCTAATAGACCTCCTATTCTCTGTGTATGTATGCGGATATCCGCATACACAGACTGCATTCTGTGCAAAAGGTGCTGCGTTAGGCAAGAATGAGGCAGCATAATTTACTTTTAGAAACATCTTTTCGTCTCTGTGCAGTAATGAGATTAGTGGTTACGTGTTCGATCTGTACATTTTTACCTGATGTTTGAGATCAGGAACATCTCCTGAATGTCTGTTCGCTCTACCTCGGTCAGACAGAAAGGTTTAAACACTAGCAATAAACAAACCCTAACGGTGAGCATCAGTAAAGTGCGGCTGATGTGTTTGCAGTGAATCAGAGAGCTGCAGGAAAACAGACAGATGAATAGCGTGAGTCAGTGAGCCGCTCTTAATGCCACCGCTGCTGCGTCTGCTTCCACAAGCACACAAATCTCCATTTCTATGGGTTTCAGCTGAATGTTTTGACTCAGATCTCTTTAAATGCCATTTTCGGTGCACTGTTTAGGCTTTCCTAAGCTGGTGGCTAATGCTTAGAAAGATGAATTGACACTTAACAGGACTCCTTCTATTAAAGTTTGGCCCCGTCCTTTGATATTTTTGCAAGCCGACACTCGTTTTCCTTATTCGGACGGGATTAGCTCACATCCGCATGACCTCACATAAGCAGACAATAAACACTTCTATCGACGAAATCACAGACGTCAGTAATCTAACAATTTTCATAAAAGTAACTTAAATAAGCTTTATGTTTCTTGTTTGACTTGTCATGCATGCACTCCTTCAGTAGTCCTCGTGAAATATTATCACTATGTCTCCACGTGGCTCTCACACTTCTCTGGTTCATCAGTGTATTAAGTGCGCTTGTTGACACTGTCGAGCTCTGAGTGATAACGGACAAACCCAAGAAGAGAAGCATTTCACTGAAGATAATTCACTCCAGTAAAAACTGCTGTCATTCACTCACCATAACTGTATGTTGATGCACAGTACAATCTCAGGAACAAAAGGTACAAAAGCTGTCTCTGGGGCGGTTCCTTTTCAAAAGGACACTTCTGTACCTTGTTTACCCTTAAAGGGTGCATATCAGTACCTTAAAAGTACATATTAGTACCTACATGGTAAATAGAAGTACCTTTTTTTTTTTTTTTTTTGGGGAGTGTTACAAAGCATCAAATGGTTTATGATATAAACATAAATGAACACACACACACACACACACACACACACATGTTTCTATATATATATATATATATTTATTTCACATAAAATAAAAAAAGTAATACAAAAAATAATTCAGGACTTAAATTAATTCAGAAAAGTAATTTTACCCCTTTATTTTCTTTCCTATTTATACATTTATTTATTTATTTATAATTTCTGCAGGTTTGGCCCTCCATATCACAGCAATGAACAGGAAAATGTTGTAAAATTCATCAATTATAAAGCAAAAACAGATTTTATAAAGCAGCTGTGCATTATTGAGTTAAGTGTTAATTCAATTAAGTTCAAAGTTAATTAATTCTGAAACAAAACCAAAATTCAATTGATCAAAAGTGACATTTATAATGTAACAAAAGATTTCTGTTTCAGATAAATGCTTTCAAATGTATCAAATTATTTCAGATGTATCAGACGTAACAAATGTATCAAAGGAATTAGAACAGGATCATGTGACACTGAAGACTGGAGTAATGATGCTGAAAATACAGCTCTGATCACAGAAATAAATTACATTTTACAGTATAATCACACAGAATACAGTTCTCTTGAATCCTAATAATATATCATAATATTCTATATCTTAAAAAAATTATTTGTCTGTTATAAATCACATTTTTATTACAAATTGTTATAAAGTTCATCAGTCATGAAACAAATTCAGCAGCTCTACAGATGATCAGTTCAGATTGTGTTCTCCAGTCCAATCGATAATATTTCTTAATAAGAGTAGTTTTCAATACGACTAGTGCACTACATGTCTTCTGAATTCATAAGATAGCACTGAGGGACAGAAATTCTGCAAACTGTGAAAGCTTGGCGAATCTACTCGATAACTCCTTCTGTGTTTTGAGCAGAGATGATGACAGACGTTTCATTTCTGGCTTGAACACGATGGTGGATGTATTTACTTCTCAAATCCACAGCGAGGGCAGCGTTTGGCTTGGATTTCCCTCTGCCCTCGTGTGGACCTGCAGTCGGCAGATGATATCCCAGAGGAGAAGTGAGGAAAGTGGAAACAAACACAGCCAAACTTGACCTAGATGTTATGTAAGAATAGAGAACATAAGGGCAGAGAAAGCCCGCTATTTGCAGAGGTTACAAAGGCCACGCGCCGGAGCGTCGAGAAAGACTCTTACTGTCGCAAAGATGCAGCGCAATAAAATATGTTGACCCTAATGCCGCCCACCTGCAATTATTCTTTGCGCCGTGACTCCTCGCATTATTTATGTGAAGTGGAGATGGTGTAAATCGAGCTCTGCGAGGGGGCCATGAATCCTGGGTAACAGTGAGGTGTGTTTGTTCCTCACGGGGAGAGAAACGCTCCCGCTGGAGTCCACCCTGCTGACAGACAGAAGTCCCCCGAGAGCGCTGAGCCCTGCTGGAATGGATCTGCGTGTTGTTTGCCCTCCCGAGCATCGCTTCCTGCTTTATCATTATAATTACAGTTTGTTTGAATACCCTTATCACAAAAAATTGTCTTTGTTTTAAAGAAGTCAATGGTGTTACTCAGCAAGAGTGCAGTAGAGTGATCAAAAGTGACATTTACAATGTAACACAAGTGCTGCTTTTGAACATTCCATTCCTCAAAGAATCATGAGAAATTCAAATGTATCAAAATCTATCAGATGTATTAGAATGAATTCTGAAGGATCATGTGACACTGAAAACTGATCACAGGAATACGTTATAATTTATACCAAAAATATATTTAAGTAGATAACAGTTATTTTGGATTGTAATCTGATTTATTACCATTTGTAATGGTTTTTATTTAATTTACAGATTTTATTCACATTTTATATTTTAATTAATTTATTTATTTAAAAAAATGTAATTTATTTGTAAGTTATTTATTTAGTTCTTTATTTAATTCAAAATATATTTATTTTTTATTTTTTATTTATATGAATCGTATCTCGTATGTATTTTGTATGTATTTATTTGATATTTATTTACAGTAAATATTTATTATTTAATGATTGATTTTATTCTATTTGTTATTGTTTGCTTTGTTTTAATCTATTTATTTATTTAGTTTAATTGCATTTTTATCTATCTATCTATCTATCTATCTATCTATCTATATGCTAACGACATGCTAATCATGCCAGAAACATGCTAATAACTTGCTAATCATGTTAACGTTATGCTATTTACTTGCTAATCATGCTAGGAACATACTAGCGACATGATAATCATGCTAGAAACATGCTAGCGACATGCTAGTAACTTGCTAATCATGCTAGAAAACATGCTAGAAACATGCTAGCGACATGCTACAGTAGTCACTTGCTAATCATGCTAGAAACATTCTAGCGACATGCTAGTCACTTGCTAATCATGCTAGGAACATGCTAGAAACATGCTAATCATGCTAGAAACATGTTAACAACATGCTAGTCACTTGCTAATCATGCTAGGAACATATGCTAGAAACATGCTAATCATGCTAGAAACATGTTAACAACATGCTAGTCACTTGCTAATCGTGCTAGGATCATCTTAACATAGATTTTTCATTAATGCATATAACTTCTTCACCCCATCTTTTTAACGGTAGTTTATTTATAAAAGTAAACTAATTTTCGTCTTGAAATGTGTTGCAAATATACATTTACAGATCCGGGGATCATCATATTGGGGATCAATTATGAAACAGGAGCATATTGTTCAATAAACCCTTTACAGAAGTTCCTGCTGCTCTTGTTTCATAAATGTTTGAGGTTCATTTTGTTTTGATATTAAATCCACTAACGAACCTTTCTCTTCTTTCTCGACAGACTTTTGTAGTACTGAACAAAGGGAAGGCCATCTTCCGGTTTAGTGCCACGTCTGCACTCTATATTTTTAGCCCTTTTCATCCTGTTAGAAGAGCATCAATAAGGATTTTAGTTCACTCATATCCTTTCTGCTGCTGCTGAAGGTGACATGCTGAGTTCTGGACGTCTGCAGTGATTGTGAATGAGCATTTATATACGAACAACTACAGAATGAGGAATAGAACAGGATTTCGGAAGCTTTGGTGAAAGACATTGTGCATTTCATTTTAAAGTCAGGAGCCTAAACTTTCAGCAAGAGAGAATAATGCATGATATAACTAGCTTAGAAAAATACAAATTATCTTATTTGTTTCTTGTAGATAGCAATGAGAATACACGGAGAGCAAATGGAAGAAAGTCTAACATAAAAAAAGTCAGATATTTCTAATCAAATTCTACCAAAAGCAGATTATTTGAGCTATTCAGTCTACAATAATTATATAAATTATACATTTTTATTGTATAATTTTTACTGTATCACAAACAGACTTGGGTTTCCAAAACTAGAGATATTGTAGTTGACTGAAACTAAAACTTAAAACTTAAATTTAAAACGTAAAAATCAAACCTTGAACTTTCATTATTTTATTTTATTTTATTTTATTTTATTTTATTTTATTTTATTTTATTTTATTTTATTTTATTTTATTTTATTTTATTTTATTTTATTTTATTTTAAAAAGCTCTTTGTCATTTCATCTATTTCAGCTATTTGGCTGAAAATAAAACTACAACCATTCAGAAAATAAATGTTTTATTTAATTGTATTATAATTTAATTCAATTTTATTTTATTTTATTTTATTTTATTTTATTTTATTTTATTTTATTTTATTTTATTTTAATATTATTTTTTATTTGCAAATGCAAGATTTCTTATTTAGTTTAAGTTGAAGTGTTAAAATAACAAAAAAATAAAACTCAAATAAAAATTAATAAAATAAATAAAATAAATAAAAATACATATGAAAAAAAATGACAAATACACACTACAATTTCCAAACTTTAGCTAAATTTAAAAATGAAAATGTGATGATATTAACTAATTCAAAATATAAAAATGATAATACTATCTCAAAGGTACTAAAATATCACTGTTCCAAACTTCTGTTCAATGCGACACAATCAGAGCCAATCGGAATACATTTATTGTTTAGTGTTCAACCAATCAGATTTCACGGTGGGTGTGGCTACTCGGTTCAGTGCTGCAGAATAATGAAACAACTGATGAACAAATCCACTTCACTGCATTCTTGCATTGCCTCTAGTTAGGACACGGTGTTACCGTCTTTTGTGTCTATTTTTATTTCTCCTGAAGACTTTTAAAGGAAACATCTGGTACAGAGTTGAACTTTGAAACTGTACAGTACAACAAAGAATAAAACGCGTGAGCTCTCGTCTCTCAGTCTGACATTCAGAGGCTATGCCACGTATGAGGGTCTGCTCCAACAAAGCCAGGTTCAGATGGCTGTGTTTTCCCAGAGCTCTGTCTGCACTCCTGCTAAAAATACCCTGCTGCAGAGGTGTTCAGAGACGGGGCTCGTGGACACTTTGCTCTTGTGGAGTTGATAAGCAGGTGAAGAGGCTCGCAGTGAAGGTGTTGCTGCCTCCCCTTCAGCTCACACCCCTTTTAGGGTCCGACAGGCAGTCGCACACCCATCCGCCTGATACTGGCACCTCGTCTGATATAAAGCCACAAATACTCCGCTGACGTACTGTTTTTGCTATCAGGACATTTCCTTCATAATTCAATGCATAATTCAAAATACAGGTAAAATACCTATGAAAAACAACTCGAAAAAAAGTTTATTTTAATCATGGTGCATTGGGCCATATTTAAATCTATTTGTATTATTTATTGATTGATTTGATTCTATTTTTTATTATTTATTTTAATCCATTTAAAAATATATATGTATTTATATTCTAATCATTATATATTTATTTTACTCATAAATATTTATTTATTATTTTATTAATTTATTTTTTAGATTTTTATTATTTACATATTGTAATCTAATAAAAAATGTATTTGTTTATATCAATCTATTTATTTTCATTTGTATTTTATTGATTTTATTCTGATTATAATTTATTTTAAATCAAATGAATGTTTAGCTATTCTAATTTGGATTAATTATTATATAATTAATTATTTAATAATTGATCTTAAATCTATTGTACTGCTTATTGATTTTAATCTATTTTGATTATCTATTTCTTTTTATTCTTTATTTTATTCCATCTTTTATATTCTATGCTAACTGTTATTTATTTATTTCAAATCTATTTGTATTATTTACTGACTGGTTTTATTAAATTTTTTTAGTTTCTTTATATAAATATATTTATATATTTATATCTATATATGCATTCATTCATTTTAAATAATTTATTATTTATTCATTTTAAATACATTTTATTATTTATTCATCTTATTATAATTTTTTTATCTATTTTCTTTTCATTTATTTATTTTAATGTATTTAATATGTATATATATATATATATATATATATATATATATATATATATATATATATATATATATATATATATATATATATATATATATATATATATATATGCCTCCATTAATTTTAAATAATTCATTATTTATTCATTTTAAATACATTTTATTATTATTTTTTATCTGTTTTATTTTTATATATATATATATATATATATATATATATAGTCTTCTTGTGTTTTTATTATATATTTATTTGTATTAATTAATTAATTGGTATTTATTTAATTTTTTTACACTGTGGTTCTCTAAACCGTTCGGCTCCCTTGGGGCCCTCACTTTGAAACCCCTGGTCTGGAGTATGACACAGATTTCATCAGAAGTGTGTTGAAGGGCACATGGCCACCTGTGACGACTCATATGTGTTTGTGCGATGCATTCGAGCGGTTCGGGCGCCCACACAGACGGCACACATCCGTGCTAATAGCAGATTTCCCGCGAGAGCCAGAGCCAGGAAACATGTTTGATTAAGCAGTGGCACAAGAGAGAGTCGCCGAACACAGCCACCATTCGCTCAAGTGATTGAGCTCATTATTAAAATGTGAAAATCAGAGAGGGAAAGAGCCACACAACACGGAGACTCCGGAGGCTTTTCCCAGAGCTGACGGGCTGTTGTTGTGTATCGCAGGACTCAGATTGTCACAAACAGTGATGTGTAATTCATCCGTTCACAAAAGCAACAAACAATCTCAGCCAATCAGAACATGTTTGATGTTGAATATAAAGCATTGGGATTTAGGACCAATGAGATTTCACACACACACACACACACACACACACACACACACACACACACACACATTTCCTAAAATCGCCAGACCTGGGCTATTTTCACCTGTATTGTAAAAGTATGTGAGCCACTTTCTGGGTTTGTGACGAGGCTGAGATGTTCTTGTTCAGGACGTCTTGTTTTCACCGTCACGACTCACTCTGGAAACGCCAAAAGCAGCTGAAGCACAAAAGAATAACACGCTTATAGGACTAGAGAATGAATCTTTAACCTTTTAACCATAATTGCACTCATTCTGTTCATTTAAAAGCCATCGAGTAGAAGTCTTACACAAGATGAAACTGAGACGCGCTGCCTATCAATCCATAAGCGTCGGAAATAAAATTAGAAACCATCTGAAGGTAAAAGTTCATTTAAAGGCGAGATGCTGTAAAGCATTTGATGTTAGGATGTTGTAGGCATAATTAGTGTGAATTACACTCATACACGGAAGTGTACAAAGACCAAAATAAAACATCGTAGGTGTTCTTCATTAAAACAGTGTATTTCCAGTCCCATGATTTGATGGCTGAACTGTAATTTTCAGCGTCATGTTGAAGAAAAAACGACAAGAAATTATAAAAAAATGCATCATAAAAACAGCAAAATTACAGTTATTCTTTTTTACTATTTTATTAAATATTAAATGTTAAATATAACACTGAAAATGAAACGTTAGAAGTTAAAGTTTTCATTTGCTCTCCATTTAAACCCACTGTGGTAGGAAAACATGTAATATATAAGAGATATTTCATTGTTGTTCTATGAGTGGAAAATCGATAACGTTCTTATTTTTGACTGTTGTCCTTAACCGGTTGTACTTTATTCAGTCTTTTCATTATGTTCACTATTTTGACGAACTGCTGCTTCATGGCCATGTCTGAACCAGCGCAGTGGGCCAAATACGTCGAGTGAGTATCGCTCTCATCCTCTTCTTCTTCTGAAGCCTTCCTGTCCTTCCTCCTTTTCCTGTCTCCTACAGCTCTCTCTCAGTGTACTGACCTCTGACCTCTGACCTCTGAAATGTGCCCTATTTGTTCCGACGTAAAGCTTTGCCAGGTGTTACCTCAATTAGCAAGTAAGTTAATGATCTGACTGCACCGGAACCATGACTGTGCTGATTTTGCACCTTTGCCATGCTGAATGAACTCATGGTATGGATGTCATAAAGCGACATAAACCAGCACCAGAAAGATTCATTAAAGGGAATGTTGTAAAAAGTAATATAAATGTAATTATGAAAGAAATTATGAATGAATTTGGACAATACAGTGTTTTTTGCAAAAGAACATGGGTTAAATCTATCTATCTATCTATCTATCTATCTATCTATCTATCTATCTATCTATCTATCTATCTATCTATCTATCTATCTATCTATCTATCTATCTATCTATCTATCTATCGTCTTTCTGTCTTATTATCTGTCTGTCTGTCTGTCTGTCTGTCTGTCTGTCTGTCTTTCTGTCTGTCTGTCTAACATTCTGTCTGTCTAAATTTCTGTCTGTCTGTCTAACTTTCCTTCTGTCTAAATTTCTGTCTGTCTGTCTAACTTTCTTTCTGTCTAAATTTCTGTCTGTCTGTCTGTCTAACTTTCTGTCTGTCTGTCTGTCTGTCGAACTTTCTGTCTGTCTAAATTTCTGTCTGTCTGTCTGTCTAACTTTCTGTCAGTCTGTCTTTCTGTCTTTGTCTGTCTGTCTAACTTTCTGTCTGTTTGTCTTTCTGTCTGTCTGTCTGTCTGTCTGTCTGTCTGTCTTTCTGTCTGTCTGTCTGTCTGTCTGTCTAACTTTCTGTCTGTCTAACTTTCTGTCTGCCTGTCTGCCTGTCTGCCTGCCTGTCTGTCTGTCTGTCTGTCTGTCTGTCTTTCTGTCTAACTTTCTGTCTGTCTGTCTGTCTGTCTGTCTGTCTGTCTCTCTGTCTTTCTGTCTGTCTGTCTGTCTTTCTGTCCGTCTTTCTGTCTAACTTTCTGTCTTTCTGTCTGTTTGTCTGTCTAACTTCCTTTCTGTCTGTCTGTCTTTCTGTCTTTTTGTCTAACTTTCTGTCTGTCTGTCTTTCTGTCTAACTTTCTGTCTTTCTGTCTGTCTGTCTGTCTGTCTGTCTGTCTAACTTTCTTTCTGTCTGTCTGTCTTTCTGTCTTTTTGTCTAACTTTCTGTCTGTCTGTCTTTCTGTCTAACTTTCTGTCTGTCTGTCTGTCTTTCTTTCTGTATAACTTTCTGTCTGTCTGTCTTTCTGTCTAACTTTCTGTCTAACTTTCTTTCTGTCTGTCTGTCTGTCTGTCTGACTTTCTGTCTTTTTGTCTAATTTTCTGTCTGTCTGTCTTTCTGTCTAACTTTCTGTCTGTCTGTATGTGTGTCTGTCTGTCTTTCTGTCTGTCTTTCTGTATGTCTGTCT